>NW_020327311.1:0-16214 GCF_001858045.2 Oreochromis niloticus | reverse complement strand
TCTCGTCATAACTTTGTTGGATTTCCACAAAGACCTGAAAATTTCCATGATTGTCACCAAAGCTGCTGTCTCTTACGGTGAAAAATGATATTGATACTCCAAATAGATTTAGAGTAGAAAGCGTTGTTTGAGGGCAAGTCAAGGCAGTTTTTGCTTTGCTCTACTCAGTTATGGTGCATTAGAAGTCAAATATCTTTAATAATTCATATTTTAATGATAAATTGTCAACACTTTAAGATTCCCCCATCTCTTCTGAACAAACGGTGTAAGAATGACCGTTCTAGCCCTATAGGTTAGGAAATTATGGTCATTTGTTTGAGGGGATCTCATTATGAGAAATAGACTGCAAAAATCCTGTGTCTCTCTGTGCTGCATGCACCTGTTTTGGCGGGAAAAAGTCACAGCCTCTCTGATTGGTGGATTCAAATTCAGCAGCTCCCAGGCTGCTTGACTGACTAGAAACTTACTTCTCTCTCCCTGTGTGTGTGGTGTGTGTGTGTGTGTGTGTGTGTGTGTGTGACAGAGAGAGAGAGAGAGAGAGAGAGAGGGCGAGACAGAGTTTTTATGGAGCATCTTATTGTATGATTTAAATCAATATATTTAGACTGGTTGACTGAATTTGATCCTGTGTGTGTCTCTCTGTGCATGTGTGTTTCCATATGTTTCCATATTTCTGATTTGTGTGACTGTTACACTTTTTTTGCTCAGTTTTTTTTTCATTTAACAAGTACATTTGAAGGACCCTTAGCATGTTCAGCATTTTTTCAGCTGTCCATTTTGCTTTTCCAGTTTTTCTGTTTAAGTTATTACTATTGTGCTGAATCATACTATTTCTGCTATTTTATAAGATTTGTGCTAATATAGTATTTCTACCCAGTATAGTATTTCTGATTAATTATAGTTTTCTACCAAATCATATTACAGTATTTTTGCTTTTTATACCATTTTTATAGGATTTTTATATTGCTTAATATAGTATTTCTGCTTTTTATAGGATTTGTGCTTAATACAGTATTTCTGCTAAATGTAGTATTTATGCTTAATCACACTATTACTATATATTTCTGCCAGCTTCCCAGCCAGCCAATCATATCTGAGGTCTGCAGTTTCTTCTCTCGTCATATCTCAGCGACGGATGTACAAAGAGTAATGAAATCGCAGTCAAAGTACACCAAAGTCCGCTGATTCACCCAGTACAAGAATTATGCTCCTAGTCCACCTAGTTTTGGAGTTACACGACGTTTTGTAACTCCAAAAAACGGCGCTCTTTGCCTCACACCGCGATCTAATTCTGACTGCTCATCACCCTGTTTCCCAAGTGCTCACTGTCTTTCCCAGTGGCGCAGCTGTAATGACACAGGTCTGCAACCCAAAAGTCGTGGGTTCAACTCCACCTTGGACAACATGTTTTTTGCCCTACAAATTAATACACTATCACAGACCACTAATTCATATTCATCATTTATTACAATTCTGAAAACTTTTTACCAGCTTTTCTAATATGGACCTCACATTCTTCTTAACACTCCATGGCACAAATACTCTTCCCTTTAGGCTCTGTGAATGTGTGTGTGTATCAATATTTCTCCCATTTTAAAGTATTACTCCTCCATAATGGATTTCTCTTAAATCAAAGTACTTTTACTACATCTTAGTACTTCTGCTCAATCATAGTATTTCTGCTAAATCATGGTTTTTGTGCCAAGTCATCAGAATCATGTTTATTGGCCAAGTATATGTGCATACAAATACAAGGAATTTGGTTCCGGTAGATGGTGGCTCTCGAGCACAGCAATGTAAATCACACACACACACACACACACACACACACACACACACACGCACCCACACACACACGTATCTATATATACATTACACATGCATACACATACATACACAAAGCTGTGTAAACCAACTATAAATAACTAATCTAAACGTATATACATAAAATACAGAAATGAAATGAGGTGGAATGAATACTACAGAATGTACATAAGGTGCAGTTGCAGTCTGGCAGTGGGAGCAGTGTGACAGTTCAACTGTTTAGAAGGGAGATGGTGAGGGGAAAGAAACTGTTCCTGTGTCGGGTGGTCCTGGTCTGCAGGCTTCTGTACCGTCTGCCAGAGGGCAGCAGATCAAAAAGTCTGTGTCCAGGGTGTGAGGGGTCTGTGATGATTTTCCCTGCCCGTTTCCTGTTCTTGAGAGGTACAGATCCTGGATGGAGGGCAGGGGGGCGCCGATGATCCTTTCTGCTGCCCGTACAGTCCGCTGCAGTCTGCACCTGTCCTGTTTAGTGGCTGCACCATACCAGACTGTGATGGAGGAGCACAGGACAGACTCAATGACTGCAGTGTAGAACTGGATCAGCAGCTCCTGTGGAAGACTGTACTTCCCCAGTTGTCTCAGGAAGTACATCCTCTGCTGGGTCTTTTTGAGGATGGAGTTGATGTTGGTCTCCCACTTCAGGTCCTGGGAGATGGTGGTACCCAGCAACTTGAAGATCTCCACAGTCGACACAGGGCTGTCTGATATGATGAGGGGGGCAGAGTTGAGGGATGTCTCCTGAAGTCCACTGTCATCTCTACAGTTTTAAGAGTGTTCAGCTCCAGATTGTGCTGACTGCACCAGATACCAGCCGCTCAACTCATCATAACATTTGTGTTATGTTATAGTATTACTACTAAGTGGAGGAATTTCTGTCATGTTACAGTATATGTGCTGATTACAGTATTTCTGCCAAATATAGTATTTCTGATTAATTATAGTTTTTCTACCAAATCATATTACAGTATTTTTGCTTTTATACCATTTTTATAGGATTTTTATATTGCTTAATATAGTATTTCTGCTTTTTATAGGATTTGTGCTTAATATAGTATTTCTGCTTTTTATAGGATTTGTGCTTAATACAGTATTTCTGCTAAATGTAGTATTTATGCTTATCACACTATTACTATATATTTCTGCCAGCTTCCCAGCCAGCCAATCATATCTGAGGTCTGCCGTTTCTTCTCTCGTCATATCTCAGCGACGGATGTACAAAGAGTAATGAAAATCGCAGACAAAGTACACCAAAGTCCGCTGATTCACCCAGTACAAGAATTATGCTTCTAGTCCACCTAGTTTTGGAGTTGCACGACGTTTTGTAACTCCAAAAAACGGCGCTCTTTGCCTCTCACCGCGATCTAATTCTGACTGCTCATCACCCCGTTTCCCAAGAGCTCACTGTCTTTCCCAGTGGCGCAGCTGGTAAGGAAATTATAGCCATTTGTTTGAGAGGAGTCCTCACTATGAAAAATAGACTGCACAAATCCTGTCTCTGTGCTGCGTGTGTAAAACAGGTGCACCTGTTTTGGCGGGAAAAAGTACATAGCCTTTCTGATTGGTGGATTCAAATTAAGCAGCTCCAGGCTTTTTGACCACCTAGAAACATACAGGAAACACTGTATGTACAGCCCCTGTTTGTTCACTTGCTTCTGCTGCTGCTGCGTGTGTGTGTGTGTGTGTGTGTGTGTGTGTGTCTGTATGACAGAGAGAGAGAGAGAGAGAGCCTTTTTATGGGTGTATCTTATTGTGTGATTTAAAATCAATATATTTACACTGGTTGATTGAATTGGATCCTGTGTGTGTCTCTGTGCATGTGTGTTTCCATATATGGGGGCGATCGTGGCTCAAAAGTTGGGAGTTCGCCTTGTAATCGGAAGGTTACCGGTTCGAGGCCCGGCTCGGACATTCTCGTCGTTGTGTCTTTGGGCAAGACACTTCACTCGTTGTCTACTGGTGGTGGTCAGAGGGCCCGGTGGCGCCAGTGTCCAGCAGCCTCGCCTCTGTCAGTGCGCCCCAGGGTGGCTGTGGCTACAACGTAGCTTGCCATCACCAGTGTGTGAATGGGTGAATGACTGGATATGTAAAGAGCTTTGGGGTCCTTAGGGACCATAAAAGCGCTATATAAATACAGGCCATTTACCATGTCCATATTTGTAATTGTGCAAGATATTACTATTATGCTAAATTACAGTATTTCTGCTACTTTTCGGTGTTTGTGCTAAATACAGTATTTCTGCTAAATCTTAGTATTATTGCTTAATCATATTATTTGAGCAAAATCATAGTATTTGAGCATATTCTTTCTATTTGTGCCATAGCATAATATATTTGCTGAATTACAGCATTTCTGCTATGTTGTAGTATTTGTCCTAAATCACAGTATTTGTGCAATGTTTAGGTATTTTTGTTTAAATAAAGTATCTATGTAATCTTGTACCATGTTTGCTAAAATCCTGTATTTCTGAAAAGTTATCTTGTTTCTGCTAAGTTACAATATTTATTCTAATTTCTGCTGCTAAGTTCTGCTATGTTATTGTATTTCTGCCAAGTATTATGTTTTCTTACTCAAGGAGTTTGCAAACCTTCACAGACATATGTTTCTTTACGTTATTGCAGTTCTGCTAAGTAATTACATTTTTGCTAAGTTCTTATGCTTCTGCAAAGTTATTACAATTTTTTGCAAAGGTTTTACAACTTCTGCAACTTTTCAGCTTTTTCAGCTAGTTTCAGCTGACAGCTTCAGCTTTACAGCATCCACACTGCATTTTCGCAGGAAATGCAAATTTTCTAGTTATTATTATTTTCCTTTTCCGCCTGAAATTTTGCAGCGTATCTCGACCCGCAGTTTTGAGACAAGCTTCATATATGTTACCTCATTTTGTGCGGCTGGATCTGGAATGGTGTGCTATGACTTTTGGTGTTTATGAGTATTATAGTTTTTTAATATTAATATTTTCTGAAAATTTTCCCGCGCTCCTCTGCCAAACAGTTTAGACAATAGGGTTACATATGTTAGATCATTTTGCGCGGCTGGAGCTGGACTATTATGTCTGACTTTTGGTGTTCATGACTTTATAGTTTTTAAATATTAATATTTTAGTGCAAATTTAGGCCAATTCATCTTTTGGCGCCAAAAACAGACTTCATTTGTGGTGTGTTGGCGCTCTCTAGTGGTATGCCGGGAGTGGTACAGCCTGTCTACCCTTATTTGGATTACCGTAATGATGACAATTTCAACGGTGCGCACAGCGTCGCTGCTTTCAGGAGCCATTGGAATTTTTAAGGTTGCGCAAATCATTCAAAAGTTACGGTAATGCTTGGTGGAAACTCAATATCCCACAATTCATAGCACACCTCTGCCGAGTTAAACAATGGCGGCCACCACTTCGTTTTATATGTCTTTTATTACTGTTTCTAGGTCACAAAATAAACTTTTAAGATATTTTCAGGCGAGAATGTAGGTGTGTAAACTTCAAATATCTGCTTGTTTTATCAAGACATCCCATATTAGCGACAATGCTCTGACGACCTCGGTCCTGCCTGACAGCTAGCCGGCTACCTAGCTGCCGCACCCTTGCTGCAAATGGACAGCGAGGGGACTCTCTCTCTCCTTTCACCTCCCGGTCTCTCGCAAATGCTCGCACAGAATCGGAGTTACAGCTGGATGTGGAAAAAATAACTGAGTTGTTTGGTGGTGCTATAATGCGGAGCTACAACAGTGGGCAGCTATCCACCGGTGTATGACAGAAAGGACATGCCATGACCGCAGATCGACCGTGTTTGCTAACGCGGAGGTCAATCGTGGATCAGGGAAAGCGAAGGCAGGAGCGTGAGGTGAACTGAATTTCAGGTAAGAAGTTATGAACTGCAGTCTATTTGGTTCAGATATAAACCGAGTTTAGGTGTAGTTTATTTAGCAGCAGTTCTCTTATGTGTTGCTGATAGCTGGCTAGCTAGCTAGCGCCGTAGCATAGTTAGCTCGCGCGCTAGCGACCCTTCGTGAAAAAGCACCCAGGCTTGGCTTATATTGAGCGGGTGAAAGTCGTGTCAGCACCCGGTCGCGCACTCTATTTGGGTCAGATATAAACCGAGTTTAGGTGTAGTTTATTTAGCAGCAGTTCTCTTATGTGTTGCTGATAGCTGGCTAGCTAGCTAGCGCCGGTAGCATAGTTAGCTCGCGCCGATAGCGACCCTTCGTGAAAAAGCACCCAGGCTTGGCTTATATTGAGCCGGGTGAAAGTCGTGTCAGCACCCGGTCGCTCGCCGACAGTATGTGTTTTAGCTGGACTTATTTTTCATGTTTATATGGCCGTTGATGGTGGAAACCGAAGGCAGGAGCGTGAGGTGAACTGAATTTCAGGTAAAAGTTATGAACTGCACTCTATTTGGGTCAGATATAAACCGAGTTTAGGTGTAATTTATTTTCGTTGACCTTTTACAATCGTAATGCCACGGAGTTTATATACAGCTGTGTGCGCACTAAGTTACTGACGTTGGACTTTATTTTATTCATTAGGGTTAGTTCATAGAGTTGCCATGCAGTACAAACGGAATCGTCCCACATTCAGAGAAAACATTATGATTTATTCTGTCGTTACGAAGCCTCCCCTGTCATTCTCTCGAGTGTTGAAACGTCAATCATGAAACTGATCAACGATCGGCTGTTCGCTCTTATTTATCGCGCTAAAACAACAGCAGCACGTTTAAGCTTGATCAGCTGTTGTTAGAATTCATTTGATTTTAATTTCTAGTATCAGCTGATGTTTGCTGGAGCATGAAGATGAAATCAGGAGATGTCCTTACTGAATCATCAGAGCTGAACTGGTGATGGAGAAACAGGTTTACACTTTAGGTGACATGAATGAGTTGAAGGGAAGTTATGAGTTGTTTCTGAGAGACAAAGACCAAGCTCCTTCTTTGTGTAGCTGACAGCTGGTAACTGTGCAGGGGCGGATCTAGCAAAGCTTTTAGGGGGGAGCTAGGGCATTAACAGAGAAAGGTGGACACAAAGATATACTTTTCTTTCTTACTCTCATATAAAATATTTAGCTTTTATTAAATAGTTATCTGAATCTCACAACCAAAGTTTGTATAATAATACACAGGATTGGCTGTAGACCATTGTTCATAATTCAGAACACTGTGTAAAAATAACAAAAAACAAAAAGTGAATGCATGTGTGAAAAGTGGTCTATAATGTAATGCTTCAAAGTGTGTTCATGAAAAACATTGTCGGGTCTGCCGTGGTGCAATGGGACTTCTGCTAATGAACCTGTGTGCACAGCGTCTGCAAATCGGCGCTGTACGAAGTAACTTCATCTTTACACAAAACTGTAAGCTGTCATCTGTGAAGCGTGAGCGGTGTTTGTTTTTACCATAGTTCATGGTGGAGAATGGCTGCTCTTCTGAATTTTGCTCTCTGTAGCCGTATGAATGGCAAACTACACTGATTAGCAGCGGCATAGGCACACATAAAATTTCTTCTGAAATTTTCGCTTTCTAGTTATTATTATTATTCTCCAGTTTCCGCCTGAAATTTTGCAGCGAATCTCGCCTCGCAGTTTTGAGACAAGCTTCATATATGTTACCTCATTTGTGCGGCCGGATCTGGAATGGTGTGCTATGACTTTTGGTGTTTATGAATTTTATAGTTTTTTAAATATTAATATTTTAGTGAAAATTTTCCCGCGCTCCTCTGCCAAACAGTTTTGACATTAGGGTTACATATGTTAGATCATTTTGTGCGGCTGGAGCTGGACTATTATGTTATGACTTTTGGTGTTTACTTTTATAGTTTTTTAAATATTAATATTTTAGTGCAAATTTAGGCCAATTCATCTTTTGGCGCCAAATAAACAGACTTCATTTGTGGTGTCTTGGCTCTCTCTAGTGGTATGCCGGAGTGGTACAGCCTGTGTACCCTTATTTGGATTACCGTAATGATGACAATTTCAACGGTGCGCACAGCGTCGCTGCTTTCAGGAGCCCTTGGAATTTTTAAGGTTGCGCAAATCATTCAAAAGTTACGGTAATGCTTGGTGGAAAACTCAATATCCCACAATTCATAGCACGCCTCTACAGAGTGAACAATGGCGGCCACCACTTCGTTTTATATGTCTTTTATTCGTGTTCTAGGTCACAAAATAAGCTTTTAAGATATTTTCAGGCGAGAATGTAGGTGTGTAAACTTCAAATATCTGCTTGTTTTATCAAGACATCCCATATTTAGCGACAGTGCTCTGACTACGTCGGTCCTGCCTGACAGCTAGCCGGCTACCTAGCTGGCTACCTAGCTAGCTGCCGCACTTGGCTGCAAATGGATAGCGAGGGGACTCTCTCTGTCGTTTCACTTCAGTCATGAAAACTGATCAATGATCGGCTTTCTCTCTTGTTTGTTTATCGCGCTAAACAACAGCAGCACGTTTAAGCTTGATCAGCTGTTGTTAGAATCATGGATCAGGGAAAGCGAAGGCAGGAGCGTGAGGTGAACTGAATTTCAGGTAGGAAGTTATGACCTGCACTCTATTTGGGTCAGATATAAACAGAGTTTAGGTGTAGTTTATTTTCGTTGTGCTGACTTTTTACAATCGTACTGCGTGCTAGCTAGCACGAGGGAGTTTATATACAGCTGTGTGCGCGCTAAGTTACTGACGTTGGACTTTATTTATTCATAATGGTTAGTTCGTAGAGTTGCCGTACAAACGGAATCGTGCCACATTCAGAGAAAATATTACGTTTATTCTGTCGTTACGAAGCCTCCCCTGTCATTCTCTCGCCTGTTGAAACTTCAGTCATGAAACTGATCAATGATCGGCTTTTCGCTCTTGTTTTTATCGCGCTAAACAACAGCAGCACGTTTAAGCTTGATCAGCTTGTTAGAATTCATTTGCTTTTAATTTCTAGTATCAGCTGATGTTTGCTGCAGCCACAGCTGTAAAACGGCTGTCCAAACCAGATCCTTACTGAATCATCAGAGCTGAACTGGTGATGGAGAAACAGGTTTACCCTTAGGTGACATGAATGAGTTGAAGGGAAGTTATGAACTGTTTCTGAGAGACAAACACCAAGCTCATTTTTTTGTGTAGCTGACAGCTGGTAACTGTGCAGGGCGGATCTAGCAAAGCTTTTGCCAGGGGCCAGGTAGGGCATTAACAGAGAAAGGTGGACACAAAGATATACTTTTCTTTCTTACTCTCATACAGGGAGTGCAGAATTATTAGGCAAGTTGTATTTTTGAGGAATAATTTTATTATTGAACAACAACCATGTTCTCAATGAACCCAAAAAACTCATTAATATCAAAGCTGAATGTTTTGGAAGTAGTTTTAGTTTTAGCTATTTTAGGGGATATCTGTGTGTGCAGGTGACATTCCTGTGCATAATTATTAGGCAACTTAAAAAAAACAAATATATACCCATTTCAATTATTTATTTTTACCAGTGAAACCAATATAACATCTCCACATTCACAAATATACATTTCTGACATTCAAAAACAAAACAAAAACAAATCGCGACCAATATAAGCCACCTTTCTTTGCAAGGACGCTCAAAAGCCTGCCATCCATGGATTCTGTCAGTGTTTTGATCTGTTCACCATCAACATTGCATGCAGCAGCAACCACAGCCTCCCAGACACTGTTCAGAGAGGTGTACTGTTTTCCCTCCTTGTAAATCTCACATTTGATGATGGACCACAGGTTCTCAATGGGTTCAGATCAGGTGAACAAGGAGGCCATGTCATTAGTTTTTCTTCTTTTATACCCTTTCTTGCCAGCCACGCTGTGGAGTACTTGGACGCGTGTGATGGAGCATTGTCCTGCATGAAAATCATGTTTTTCTTGAAGGATGCAGACTTCTTCCTGTACCACTGCTTGAAGAAGGTGTCTTCCAGAAACTGGCAGTAGGACTGGGAGTTGAGCTTGACTCCATCCTCAACCCGAAAGGCCCCACAAGCTCATCTTTGATGATACCAGCCCAAACCAGTACTCCACCTCCACCTTGCTGGCGTCTGAGTCGGACTGGAGCTCTCTGCCCTTTACCAATCCAGCCACGGGCCCATCCATCTGGCCCATCAAGACTCACTCTCATTTCATCAGTCCATAAAACCTTAGAAAATCAGTCTTGAGATATTTCTTGGCCCAGTCTTGACGTTTCAGCTTGTGTGTCTTGTTCAGTGGTGGTCATCTTTCAGCCTTTCTTACCTTGGCCATGTCTCTGAGTATTGCACACCTTGTGCTTTTGGGCACTCCAGTGATGTTGCAGCTCTGAAATATGGCCAAACTGGTGGCAAGTGGCATCTTGGCAGCTGCACGCTTGACTTTTCTCAGTTCATGGGCAGTTATTTTGCGCCTTGGTTTTTCCACACGCTTCTTGCGACCCTGTTGACTATTTTGAATGAAACGCTTGATTGTTCGATGTCACGCTTCAGAAGCTTTGCAATTTTAAGACTGCTGCATCCCTCTGCAAGATATCTCACTATTTTTGACTTTTCTGAGCCTGTCAAGTCCTTCTTTTGACCCATTTTGCCAAAGGAAAGGAGGTTGCCTAATAATTATGCACACCTGATATAGGGTGTTGATGTCATTAGACCACACCCCTTCTCATTACAGAGATGCACATCACCTAATATGCTTAATTGGTAGTAGGCTTTCGAGCCTATACAGCTTGGAGTAAGACAACATGCATGAAGAGGATGATGTGGACAAAATACTGATTTGCCTAATAATTCTGCACTCCCTGTAAACACCAAGCTCCTTTTTTGTGTAGCTGACAGCTCGTAACTGTGCAGGGGCGGATCTAGCAAAGCTTTTGCCAGGGGGCCAGGTAGGCATTAACAGAGAAAGGTGACATAAAGATATACTTTTCTTTCTTACTCTCATATAAAATATTTAGCTTTTATTAAATAGTTATCTGAATCTCACAACCAAAGTTTGTATAATAATACACAGATTGGCTGTAGACCATTGTTCATAATTCAGAACACTGTGTAGAAATAACAAAAAACAAAAAGTGAATGCATGTGTGAAAAGTGGTCTATAATGTAATGCTTCAAAGCGTGTTCATGCAAACATTGTCGGTCTGCCGTGGTACAATGGACTTCTGCTCATGAACCTGTGTGCACAGCGTCTGCAAATCGGCGCTGTACGAAGTAACTTCATCTTTACACAAAACTGTAAGCTGTCATCTGTGAAGCGTGAGCGGTGTTTGTTTTTACCATAGTTCATGGTGGAGAATGGCTGCTCTTCTGAGTTTTGCTGTCTGTAGCCGTATGAATGGCAACTACAGTGATTAGCAGCGGCATAGGCACACATAAAATTTCTTCTGAAATTTTCGCTTTCTAGTTATTATTATGTGTGCCTATGCGAAGAGGCACACATATTACTATTCTCGATTTATTATTATTATTCTTCAGTTTCCGCCTGAAATTTTGCAGCGAATCTCGCCCCGCAGTTTTCAGACAAGCTTCATATATGTTACCTCATTTTGTGCGGCTGGATCTGGAATGGTGTGCTATGACTTTTGGTGTTTATGACTATTATAGTTTTTGAAATATTAATATTTTAGTGAAAATTTTCCCGCGCTCCTCTGCCAAACAGTTTTGACAATAGGGTTACATATGTTAGATCATTTTGTGCGGCTGGAGCTGGACTACTATGGTACGACTTTTGGTGTTCATGACTTTTATAGTTTTTTAAATATTAATATTTTAGTGCAAATTTAGAAAGATTCTACTTTTGGCCCATAGAAACAGACTTCATTTGTGGTGTCTTGGCTCTCTCTAGTGGTATACCCGGAGTAGTACAGCGAAAAGATCTATCCTTGGCCCAAAACTCCATATCCACAATTCATAGCACGCCTCTACAGAGGCCTCTACCGAGTCAAACAATGGCGGCCACCACTTCGTTTCTAGTCTTTTATTCGTGTTTCTAGGTCACAAACTAAACTTTAAGACATTTTCAGGCGAGAATATAGGTGTGTAAACTTCAAATATCTGCTCGTTTTATCAAGACATCCCATATTAGCAAGAGTTGTCTTATGTGTTCTGATAGCCAGCCGGCTAGCATAGCGCCGCTAGCATAGCGCCGCTAGCATAGCTAGCTAGCGCTGCTAGCGACCCTCAAAGCACCCAGGCTGGGCTTATAGTGACGCGGCTAAAATTTGTTGCAACACCCGATCGCTCGCCAAGTCTGGTTTAGCTGGACTCATTTTTTGCTTATATGGCCGATGATGGTGGTCGATGTGGAAAAAATAACTGAGTTGTTTGGTGGTGGAGCTAGCCGGAGCTACAACAGAGGGCAGCTATCCACGGTGTGTGACAGAAAGGACATGCCGCGAACCACACATAGGAGGTGGGCAGGCCACCGCGATCGACCGGTGGTGCTAACCTGGAGGTCAATCGTGGATCAGGAAAGCGAGGGTTGCTAACCTGGAGGTCAATCTGGATCAGGAAAGCGAGCAGGAGCTGAGGGTGAACTGAATTTCAGGTAAGAAGTTATGAACTGCACTCTATTTGGTCAGATATAAACAGAGTTTAGGTGTAGTTTATTTTCGTTGTGCTGACCTTTTACAATCGTACTGCATGCTAGCTAGCACGACAGCTGTGTGGCGGTAAGTTACTGATGTTGAACTTTATTATATTCATAAGGGTTGGTTCGTCAGAGTTGCCGTACAAACGGAATCGTCCCACATTCAGAGAAAACATTACGATTTATTCTGTCGTTACGAAGCCTCCCTGTCATTTCCTCGCCAGTTGCAACTTCACTCATGAAACTGATCAACGATCGGCTTTTCGCTCTGTTTATCGCGCTAAAGAACAGCAGCACGTTTAAGCTTGATCAGCTGTTGTTAGAATTCATTTGATTTTAATTTCTAGCAGCTCCTTCAGTGGGAGACTGCGGCACCCACGGTGTGGGATGGAGAGATTTCGCAGGTCTTTCCTCCCCATGCTGTCAGACTCCACAACAAAGACTTTAACTGATCAAACACACAACATGTGCAATACACTAAGTTGCAATAATCTTCCTGCATCGTTGTATTTTTTACTCAGTTGTATATAGCATTGTATTCTATTTTATCTTATTGTATATTTTATTCTATTTTATTCTACTGTATATAGTATTTTATTTATTCTATTCTGTACAGTTGTGTACTGTATTTATCTTATTTTATTTTATTCTAATTTTTGCTTCATAACTTTTGCACTGTCCACTTCCTGCTGTGACAAAACAATTTCCACATGTGACTAATAAAGGTTATCTTATCTTATCTTAGTATCAGCTGATGTTTGCTGGGGCACAGCTGTAGAAGCGGCTGGTCCAAACCAAGGAGAATGTCCTTACTGAATCATCAGAGCTGAACTGGTGATGGAGAAACAGGTTACCCTTTAGGTGACATGAATGAGTTGAAGGGAAGTTATGAACTGTTTCTGACAGACAAATATACACCAAGCTCCTGTTTTTGTGTAGCTGACAGCTGGTAACTGTGCAGGGGCGGATCTAGCAAAGCTTTTGCCAGGGGCCAGGTAGGGCATTAACAGGGAAAGGGGGACACAAAGATATACTTTTCTTTCTTACTCTCATATAAATATTTAGCTTTTTATTAAATAGTTATCTGCATCTTACAACCACAGTTTGTATAATAATACACAAGATTGGCTGTAGACCATTGTTAATCATTCAGAACACTGTGTAAAAATAACAAAAACAAAAAGTGAATGCACAGCCGGCTGTGTGGTAAACCAACCATGTGTGAAAAGTGGTCCATAATGTAATGCTTCAAAGCGTGTTCATGCAAAAATTGTCGGGTCTGCCGTGGTACAATGGGACTTCTGCTCATGAACCTGTGTGCACAGCGTCTGCAAATCGGCGCTGTACGAAGTAACTTCATCTTTACACAAAACTGTAAGCTGTCATCTGTGAAGCGTGAGCGGTGTTTGTTTTACCATAGTTCATGGTGGAGAATGGCTGCTCTTCTGAGTTTTGCTCTCTGTAGCTGTATGAATGGCAAACTACAGTGATTAGCAGCGGCATAGGCACACATAAAATTTCTTCTGAAATTTTCGCTTTCTAGTTATTATTATTATTCTTCCAGTTTCCGCCTGAAATTTTGCAGCGAATCTCGCCTCGCAGTTTTGAGACAAGCTTCATATATGTTACCTCATTTTGTGCGGCCGGATCTGGAATGGTGTGCTATGACTTTTGGTGTTTATGAATTTTATAGTTTTTTAAATATTAATATTTTAGTGAAAATTTTCCCGCGCTCCTCTGCCAAACAGTTTTGACATTAGGGTTACATATGTTAGATCATTTTGTGCGCTGGAGCTGGACTATTATGTTATGACTTTTGGTTTATAACTTTTATAGTTTTTTAAATATTAATATTTTAGTGCAAATTTAGGCCAATTCATCTTTTGGCGCCAAATAAACAGACTTCATTTGTGGTGTGTTGGCTCTCTCTAGTGGTATGCCGGGAGTGGTACAGCCTGTGTACCCTTATTTGGATTACCGTAATGATGACAATTTCAACGGTGCGCACAGCGTCGCTGCTTTCAGGAGCCTTGGAATTTTTAAGGTTGCGCAAATCATTCAAAAGTTACGGTAATGCTTGGTGGAAAACTCAATATCCCACAATTCATAGCACGCCTCTACAGAGTGAACAATGGCGGCCACCACTTCGTTTTATATGTCTTTTATTCGTGTTTCTAGGTCACAAAATAAGCTTTTAAGATTTTCAGGCGAGAATGTAGGTGTGTAAACTTCAAATATCTGCTTGTTTTATCAAGACATCCCATATTTAGCGACAGTGCTCTGACTACGTCGGTCCTGCCTGACAGCTAGCCGGCTACCTAGCTGGCTACCTAGCTAGCTGCCGCACTTGGCTGCAAATGGATAGCGAGGGACTCTCTCTGTCGTTTCACTCCCTGGTCTCGCAAATGCTCGCATAGATCGAGTTACAGCTGGATGTGGAAAAAATAACTGAGTTGTTTGGTGGTGGAGCTACAACAGAGGCAGCTACCACCGGTGTGTGTGACAGAAAGGACATGCGCCAACGAGACATATGAGGCCGGGCAGGCGATTGCTAACGCGGTGGTCAATCATGGATCAGGGAAAGCGAAGGCAGGAGCGTGAGGTGAACTGAATTTCAGGTAAGAAGTTATGAACTGCACTCTATTTGGGTCAGATATAAACCGAGTTTAGGTGTAGTTTATTTAGCAGCAGTTCTCTTATGTGTTGCTGATAGCCGGCTAGCTAGCTAGCGCGCTAGCATAGTTAGCTCGCGCCGCTAGCAACCCTTCGTGAAAAAGCACCCAGGCTTGGCTTATATTGAGGCGGGTGAAACTCGTGTCAGCACCCGGTCGCTCTCTATTTGGGTCAGATATAAACCGAGTTTAGGTGTAGTTTATTTAGCAGCAGTTCTCTTATGTGTTGCTGATAGCCGGCTAGCTAGCTAGCGCCGCTAGCATAGTTAGCTCGCGCCGCTAGCAACCCTTCGTGAAAAAGCACCAGGCTTGGCTTATATTGAGGCGGGTGAACTCGTGTCAGCACCCGGTCGCTCTCTATTTGGGTCAGATATAAACCGAGTTTAGGTGTAATTATTTTCGTTGACCTTTTACAATCGTAATGCCACGGGAGTTTATATACAGCTGTGTGCGTACTAAGTTACTGACGTTGGACTTTATTTATTCATTAGGGTTAGTTCATAGAGTTGCCGTACAAACGGAATCGTCCCACATTCAGAGAAAACATTATGATTTATTCTGTCGTTACGAAGCCTCCCCTGTCATTCTCTCGCGTGTTGAAACGTCAATCATGAAACTGATCAATGATCGGCTGTTCGCTCTTATTTATCGCGCAAACAACAGCAGCACGTTTAAGCTTGATCAGCTGTTGTTAGAATTCTTTTGATTTTAATTTCTAGTATCAGCTGATGTTTGCTGAGCATGAAGATGAAATCAGGAGATGTCCTTACTGAATCATCAGAGCTGAACTGGTGATGGAAACAGGTTTACACTTTAGGTGACATGAATGAGTTGAAGGAAGTTATGAGTTGTTTCTGAGAGACAAAGACCAAGCTCCTTTTTTGTGTAGCTGACAGCTGTAACTGTGCAGGGGCGGATCTAGCAAAGCTTTTAGGGGGGGGGAAGCTAGGGCATTAACAGAGAAAGTGGACACAAAATAACTTTTCTTTCTTACTCTCATATAAATATTTAGCTTTTATTAAATAGTTATCTGAATCTCACAACCAAAGTTTGTATAATAATACACAGGATTGGCTGTAGACCATTGTTCATAATTCAGAACACTGTGTAAAATAACAAAAAACAAAAAGTGAATGCATGTGTGAAAAGTGGTCTAAATGTAATGCTTCAAAGTGTGTTCATGCAA
>NW_020327310.1:0-41373 GCF_001858045.2 Oreochromis niloticus | reverse complement strand
GGATTTATTTGTAAATAAATAAATAACTCAGAAATGAGCACAATGTGTGCAATGGCTGTACTGTGAATTTAATCTTGTTGGTGCCACTTAATGGAAACTAAACTCTTGGTATCATCATAGTTATGTGGAAAATATATTTCTAAAATGTAGATATGAACATATAATGAACATGTCAAACATTGTATAGATACATGTTCTATTCTGCTGTATACACATTGTAATAAGATGACTGCAGCAAGGATACATTGTTTTTTCCTAATGCAATATAAACTAATGTGGTACATACAGTATTCTGTTGACTGTTTGCACGTCTATGTTGCAGATTAGTCAGTGTTTCAAGGTTACTGTGCATTCAGAAATACAGGCTACAGGTCTAACATGCAAAGAAGAGGCCATGTGGAACATCATTCAGTGTCTTGTTTCGGCCAAAATTCATTTGAATGAAACCGAGATAAGCGGAAAATTGTTTTCTTGTTCAGATTAATACAAATTTGAAATTCTTTTTAAACACATAAATGCCACATCCACTGGACTAAAGATAGAAGGACCTCCACGTTGTTATTTAGGACTCAGTTCTAAAGTTTGGATCTCTGATGGTTTAAGGTGCTTTAGTGACTATGGAATATGAGTTGCTTGGCTCATCTGAAAAGCACCATTAATGTTGAAAAGTATACAGAGTTTTAGAGCAAATATGCTCTCTCAGATGACTTTTCATGAAAGGCCTTACATATTTGAAGAGTACAGAAGCTGAACTGGGCTGCCTGGAGTCCCAGTCTTTCACATTTGAAAACAATTTGTGTATCACAAAATAAAAACATGACAAAGAAGACCAGGATTGTTGAGCAGATATAATCCTCTTCAGAAAACTATGGGATAATATTGCTCTCCAAAGTCCAGCAGCTGGTTTCTACAGTCCCCAGATGTTTATGACTGTTGTTAAAGAGTGGGGATGCTACTGTAAAAGAAATAGGTGAACCAACTAATTGATATTTCAATTGGTAACACCTAATTTAATTAAGTTCTTTGAAATGAAGTTAATACATTAGATAAATCAGTTGTGTTACTCTATGTATTACTTCATTTCAAAGAACTTAATTAAATTAGGTGTTACCAATTGAAATAATTCATTAAGTTGGTTTTTTTTCAGTGTACACAGTGGTAAACGTGGCCTGTCCCTTTTTTGTGATGTGTTGCTGCCACACATCAAAATTATTTATTTCTTGCAATTATACACTTTTCATTATAACCCTCTCAGGCTCAAATTAAGTTTTTGTTGCTAATGCACAACCAAGCTGCAGTGGTACTTCTAAGTAAAAAACTCATAAAATATGTATGTGGTAATCAGGTTGTTAGTGTTTTAACTGTTGCAAATCGGCAACGCCTGCCTCGAGAGGGTTAAAAGCTTAAACGTAGATATGTTTTCTTTCTTTATTTATATTTTACACAGTGTCCAAACTTCTTAAAATTAGGAATGTAAGACCTACAATGTGCAGTGATGTTGATTCCATTGCTGAACTGTCCTGATTCAGACTCACACCAGTACACAGGATCTTGGTACCAGTAGTACCGAGAAGATATATGTTGCATGTGGATTCGGTCTCTGTCCCCCAGTTTCCACATTCCCGGAGTTTTCTCAGGATCCATCCTGAGAAATATCATCACTCTCCACTGAGAAGAGTTTCCAGAACAATTCAGAGATACTGAATCAAAGATGAAGTGCTGCACACTGTTAGGACTGACTGTGAGAGAGGCTGCTGATTAAATCTGTAGAAAAACAAGAACTGTCATTTTTTCTGATAGATATAGTGAAGTTGTGAATGCAATAATAACATTTTTTTTTTTTCTTTGAATAGGAGATAAAATACTGACCTGCAGACCAGACAAACTTTGGTTGACTGTGATCAGTGTGATACTCTGGTCTCCTCTTCCAGCTCTGCACACATATCCTGCTGTGTGTGTCTGTCCATGAATGATGTAGGAGTCCTGTGCAGTCCACTGCCATCAGTAGCAGCTCATAACTGGAGGATTTCTGATAGATCAGGAACAGCTTTATACCAGTAGAACTCCATCCTGCAGACGGATGTTCAACCTCACAGTTCAGAGTTACTGAGCTCCAGGACTCAGCCATGATGGAGAACAGTGAGGACAGGACGGGGTTTATCTGTTCAACAAAGATTCTCTCAATGTTCGTCTCTTAACTCTGAATTCAATGTCACTAAATGCTGACTCACAAATATTTATTCTTTGTCTGTTGGGAAATTAATTTCAGAGTGAGATCAGATCAGAATAAGATCCTTAACGACAGATTGTCTTTCACCTGTAATAATGCAAGCATAAAATTCCCATTAAATTATAATCACTCACTATAAACTATCTTTAGTTGAAAGGATGCACTCCACATTGTTGAATCTGTTGTGCACTTCTCATCCTGCCCTTACACATAGTGCCCATGGTGTGATGAAACAGAGTTAATCTTGTATTCATTTGGTTTGGAGGTTGATGTGAGCTGCTGTTGCCACTCATAATCCACTCAGTGTCTTCTCCTGGATCTCACATTTCAAAGTGATTGTCTCTCTGCTGTATACCTCAGCCAGTTGGATGCAGAGTCACAGCAGGCCTGTTTCTAACGTTAAACAGATAATAAAAAACAACAAAAATAACTAACTAAATGACTTTTAACATCTTCCATCAATTAAAAAAAGAAACATTACCATGATCACCAGTTTTTTAATACTGATCACATCATGTAGTCTGTGTAGTAAACTGGTTGCCTCGTCGTCCTCGCACCAATATCTCCTTCCTGTGATACACCGATTGTCCATCAGAGTGGAGAACAACTTCTGCCATCGTCAGTGGTTCTGAGGTTCTTGCCTCTGTACCAGTAGTAACTCCAACCAGGAGTAGATGGTGTCACAGAGCAGGTCAGGGTGACTGTATCACCTTCTGGAAGGACTCTACTGTCAGCACTGATGCTGGCCTTTGTCTGTTCCTGTTAATTTAGGAAAAAAAAGTATAATAAAATTACAGTAAATCGATTACTGCTCCTTTGCTTTAGAGACAATTACAGTTTTACAAATAATTCTAAATGAAAAGATACATAGTATATCTTATGTAGTCTGCAGTAAGTATGACTGCATCACATATGAAATATTAACATTGTAGTTATATATCTGATCAAACTCAGTTCATGCTTGCACTCATCTGGTGGTACAAATGTACTGTTATGAAAAATTAGGACACCACATGAAATTCATTCTAATTAGAAGTTGACAATTGATGTCTAATTTTTATTATTTATTTGGAAATAAAGACATTTAACAGCAGGTGATAAACAACAAAAACATATATCGTTAGATATCATGTGCTCACTGTCACTCAGCGTCAGGAGCCAGTGTTGGTCAAGTTACTGAAAAAAGTAATCAGTTACTAATTACTGATTACTTCCCCAAAAAGTAATACCGTTACTTTACTGATTACTTATTTTCAAAAGTAATAATTACTTAGTACTTAGTACTTTTAAAACACAATTACAACCTGAATAGGTGATAAAGCGATAATCTTCAGCCCAATCTACTTTTCTGCATAATCATCATACAAAATGTAATCAAATGGAAAAGTCTCTTTTAAAACTTGTTTATTAGTTTTAATCTTTTAACTTTATGCATCAAGCAAAAACTTAATTATATGCAACATTCTCTGACTGGAAGAAATTGTTTAACATTTAAATCTATTTCTGCACATTCCACACATAAAATAAAATATTTTTGTGTTTACACTCACTCTTCAAATAGATGCAAGTAAAACACAGCAGAAAATAAATAAAATCAAAGACTAGCGGTCCTGTTGCTCTATTTTCACCTGTAAAGCAGGACTGGGGTAGGCGGAGGTTTACCCTGGTGCAGGTGTGCTGCAGCGGTCAGTGGAAGAATCCGCGAGTTTCTCTGTGAATTTCACATTACGTCGTAGTACACTCGCTGCTTGCTTGGAAGTTTAGGGGTTTTTTCGCTGTAAAAAGAAGTTTTCTTCCCATGCACAACGGACACTAATGTTTTGTCACTTTTTATGGAATCAAACTCAAAATAAGGTCAGTACTTACACGCTTTGAACGCTGCATGCTATACTCTGTCCCGCACTCGATATATTATGATCTGCAGACAGCTGTTGTCATGAACGTCGCACTCGCTTACGTCACTGTTATGAGACGTTCTCGCAAAAAATCACGTTTTAGTAACGCAGTAACGCAGCGTTCCTACGTGAAAGTAACAGTAATCTAATTACCGTTTTTGCAATAGTAATCCCTTACATTACTCGTTACTTGAAAAAGTAATCAGATTACAGTAACGCGTTGCCCATCTCTGTCAGGAGCACACCAAACTAAATGTCTAAGGGTTTAAGTAAGTAACACTACCTTACAAACGTAGAGTCACAATGTTCTAATCACATACACCTGATATGATACATGTATGTGTCATTGTAGCCATTTTAAGTATGATTAAATATGGGGCTGCCCCAATGTACTGCTCTGAAGAAATTGCATTGTTTTTAAGAATTACATGTTGCAGATAATTCCAAAAAGTCCTTTTTAATTGTGTGGTTATATTACTTTAATCTCCCAATATTGTTCAAATTTATATTGAATTAAATTTATATTAAATTAAATTGCAGTTAATTCTCACTTTGTTTGTACTTCTTCAGCAGCACTCTCAAAGCAAATATCACATCTGCACTGCTCTTTCTAGGCATGACTCCATCCTGCTTGCTCACTGATCATCACTGTTCTTCTTAACTTGGCTTCAACAACTGTTTCCTGTATTTTCATGTTATGGCTCATCAGTCTAATCACTGTTACTACAGATCTACATTTCACCCTTGATCTTGAAAATCTGCGCCAATACATTTTTCCATTCCTCAGACTTGTGTTAAACAATATGATTAAAAGGCCCACTGCCCTCTCTTCTAGACATCTCCATACCTCCACTAGTGTATCATCAGGACCAGTCGCCTTTGTACTCTTCATCCGCTTTGTTGCTGCCCTCTCTTCAGCCTTACTAATCATCTGCATCATCATCTTTTTTCATTCCATTTGGTTTACATTTGCCTTTTTCACAGCATCTCAACATTTCTAGGTTGTAGATTTGCATATTCTGTCTAACTTTGTTGGGTTGCATTTCAATGTTGCAGTGAATATTTGTATGTTCTGTATCAATTCAGATCTAACTTGTCATTTGAGAATACCTTATGAGGAACCACTATCACTTCAGAAAGTTAGTAGTTGATAAAAATTTAATCCTTACCTGCAAACGTGCATCTGAATACTTTTTTTTTGCTTACATTTTCTACATGATACTACAACCATTATTTTTAACTAAGTGTTTTATACTTGATGGAGTGCTTAATTTAGAAATGGTCATTTATAAAGAATGAAGAAAACATGCTATGACCTTATTGATGAAGAACACAATTTTATCTGTTTATAAATTACAATGTATAGTATTCCATACGGTTTTATGAATAATCAATGGTGCACCAACAAATCACTAATGCCTCACACTATGTAGTTATTATACAATGTTACCCTTGTGTTTATATAGACATAACAAAACTAAACTTTCTTACCAGAGACTGTCAGTGTGATGACATCACTCCACTCTGTCACAGAGTACAGCTCCTGTTTGTTTTTACCCATACACCTGTAGCTTCCACTGCTGATCACAGATGCATTAAGATTGATGGATGCATTATTTGCCAGAACTGTGCTTGAGTCGGGTTTGCTCCACTCATACTCCCACTCAGTGCGTCTACCTAAATAAATCTGACATCTAACAGTGATCTTCTCGCCACTGAATATCAGAGGCCAGCTGGGCTCCAGGGACACAACTGCTTTGTTGGAAACTGTTTACAAAAACAAAAATCTAATTGGTCCAGTTTTAAATATTTCTGCATCCCATGTTAATCCAAATTAAAACTCTTAAACTCACCTCTTTTTTCAATAGTGATTGGATCACTGTCCTCTGTGAAGAAAACGGGGTTTCCTCTCCCTCCCTTGCAGTAGTAGATGCCTCCCTGTGTGACAGTGATCATTTGATCTGGTTCTTTGTTTCTAATCACCTGAATTTCTGAAAAGACTGAGGCACGTCTGAACCAGGAGTATTTCCACTCATTGTAGCTCCCCACAGAGCAGCTGAGTGTTGCATTGCCTCCAGCTGGTATTGTTCTCCTATCAGCAGTAATTGTGGGTCTGGGTTTGTTTGCTGTTTGTTAGAGTAAAATAAAGATGTTTTTCTATAGTTGGACAGATGAAAAAGAGTAGATAAAATAACTCAAAGATGATTTTACTTACAGACTTTTAGTGTAAAAGCATCACTCCAAGCTGTTGAGAAGAACACGTCTCTTCTACCCTTACACCAATATTGCCCGTTGTAGGAAAATGAAGCCCTGCTGATGTTGTATTCACTGTGTGTGGGAGGTGTTTTTGAGCTTGTTGTTCTCCATTCATACTGCCACTCAGTGTTTCTCCTCCTTGGATCTCACATTGATGGTGATCATCTCACCGCTGAATATCTGAGTCCAGTTCTGTTGCAGAGTCACAAAGGCCCTGTTGGACACTTTTCATACCAAACATGAATTAATACAGAAAAAGTTTGGTCATCATAAATGTTTGTTCTTTATTTCTTACAAAAGTTATTAAACTCACATGTTTTCTGAATGTGATACACTTTGCTGAGGTTTGTGAAGAAAACTGGTTTCCTCTTCTTCCTCTGCACCGATAGATGCCTTCGTCTGAGACACGAATAAAGTTTTGCAGTTTTGAAGTGTTCGTATTATTTGCTACTTCATGAGAATCTGGGATTTGTCTGAACCAATCAAAAGTCCAGCCAGCAGAGCCCTGAACAGAGCAGGTCAGTGTCACCGAGCCCCCCACTGGAATAGTTGTCTTGTCTGCTGTTATAGTCGCCGTGGGTCTGAGTGCTGTTTGATTTAGAATATGTTGTTTTTGTTATTCATGCATTTTTTTCTGGGAAAAACTCAACGTTAACAATTTCTCATAATATGTAGAATAAAAGGCTGTGAAGTAATTCATGAAGGCAGCATCTCATGTGACCAATTCTTCTCACTTCAATCATATCACACTATATATAACATACACTTCACTGTATGTCATGCGCTAAAGTTCACACTGCTTCCTAATTTGGTGTCACCTTCACCAGTTGTCACAACACTCAGCTAAAAGCATCATCTTACTTTATATATTTACTTCCTGCTACATTTTCAGCCTTCACAGGTCGACTCTGAGTTTTTAACTTAGCAGGAAATTTCTGCTTATTGTTACTCTCCACGCCCTGCTGTGCAGAGATCATTACATCAACAAGAATAAAAGAAAAATACAAAACAGAAACTTTGGAATAACATTAATTGAAACTCTAATAAATATGATACAGTAGCTTACCTGATATGGACAGAGTCAGGTTATTACTCTGTTTTGTAAAATTTGTTGAGCCATTGCGGCGACCAATACATTGATAATTCCCACTCAGCTCTGCTGTCAGGTAAAGTGAGTAGGAGCTACTTTTATTGAATTGGACCATTTCTTGATCATTCCAGTTGAATTTGTAAAGCCAGTCAGTGGCATTTCCCTCTCTCATGTCACAGATGAAGGTTACAGACTCTCCAGCAAATAAATGGGACACGTTTGGTTTAAGGCTCAGCTCAGCATCTAAATTTCAATAAATACACAGAAAAAGTTCAGATCAGGTTTTGCTTTCATGAAGAGGAAGATTTCTCACTTTACAGGCAATTATTAATGTATTTACAACAGAAAATAATGTGTAAAAATGAAGAAAAAAAATGTTATTTACACATAAATCCATAGAAAAATAAAAAAGGAAGAAAGCTGTTCAGTTACCTTGAGCGTCTCCACAGCAGAGGGTAATATTCAGCACTGTAAGAAAGATTCACATCATTCAATCATCAGTGGTCACATGTCGCAAATAAAAGCCTTTTTAATGAATAGAATTTTACCATTAGCAGCAATAGTTGGACAAACATTTCACACTCAATATAGTTCAGTCTTTATCAGGCAAACAAAGGAAGTTACTTATACTCACAGAATAAGGACAGCACACTGAGCACAGTGAGCCCCATCCTCACACTGAGTCTGAAAGTCTGTCACTGCTACTGACAACAGAAACACTGAAACAAAGTGAGAAACAGAGAATGTGAGGAAATAATAATGTTTCACCTGATTATGGGAGTAAAGGCTTTCTGCAACCTTGTTTTTCTGTGTTCAGCCCTTCACTGCTACTTCTCTTTTAGCCCTACATGAGGACACTGATGACAGATCTTATTTTTTAACTGCTGACACTTCCTGTTTTACTGTGGACAGTATGCAGACCTGACATATGATCCCTGCTTCTGAAACTAAATTGTAACTGCTCAGATGATTATGTTTGGGAAAGTGATTTGTCGTAGTGTTTTAAGATTACAAGAGTGTCACCAACGGTTTAATTTAAAAACAAATTCAAAGAAAAAAAAAGGCAAAATTTATCATTGTCTGTCTTGTGTTTACACTACATAAATCTGGGGTTCAAACGAGAGGTAGCAAATAAATTCAAGCCTGAATGTAGATTTTCTCTGGGGCAGATTGTTAGAACAATAATGCTTAAAAAAAAAAAAAAAACAGAAAAAGAAGGAGTCTCAGCTAACGCCTTATGTAGTGGCTTCCTGATGAGATGATGTGGGTGGCAGGTTGCTGCAGGTGCGTTCAGCCAGAGGCAGGAACCTGTAGTGGGTCCCACCCATAGACAGACACACATGCACAGAAGAGAGAGAGATAGGAAGAAAAACTAAACTTGGAGCAGGAAGTTTAGGAGGACTAGGAGACCATGATATTGACAGTTAGCATGTGGTTGATGAAGTCAACTTCTTTTTCACACCTTCCAATGTGCTGCTAGATCAGGGTTTTGACATCATGTCAGACACTGAGCTTTATACATATGCAAACAAACTTCTTATATATTATAAAGCATTCAGGAAATGTGTGCAATTAAACATGCCATACAGTTAAAGATCAACAGGGTTTATAAAAGTATTACAGCATCTGACACTCCTGTGGTTGTGAATAAAAAGTCCGCTGTTGTGTTTTTTTTATATATAAATGAGGAAGTGTAGAGTGAAATGTTAGAAAATACTTACTTCAAGCAAGACAGAGGAATAAAGGTCTTTGCATTAAAAGACTACAACTAAGATACTGAAATATATGAGTTGTTTCACGTACTGGGAAATCAGAATGACAAATAGAACAACATAGTCATCCATTGCGTGGCAGGTTTGTCAGAGAAACTCATCCCACGACCAGAATTCTCAAACAAAAATATCACATTTATGTTCAACATTAAATGTCATGCACAGCAGCATGCAGGTTAGAAAAGTACAGCTGTAACATATGCAGTGTTAACTGTTAAGGACAAGAATACTACATGGCACAGATAAATATTTGTTGCTCAATTCCAAACATCAAAACTTGACACAGAAGAAACGTAACAAGACTTAAGCAAGATGACTGAAAAAGAGGAACAAAACAAGGGCGTAGATTTGGTTTGGCATTGGTGGGGACGGATGATTCAACCACCGAACCCTGGCCTGTTTCTTTTTTTTTTCCTTTTTGTCTTTGCTTCTTGATAACAAAAGGAATAAAAACTTGCCTATGCATGAATAGCATATTCTACAATTCATAGTTTTATATGTGAATTATATAATGTTAAATTACTGACATGGCAACACGTTATTCACGGTTACATACAATTTTAGACTGATGTGGGCCAAAGCCTAGCACATACTTACCAACCTTGAGACCTCAGAATATGGGAGACATTAAAAAGGGCTGTTGGGGGGTGGAGTGGTGTATATATATATATATATATATTTGTTTTAAATGTTATATACCTATGTGGTATGTCACTTTTGTTGCCATGATGCCAGGTCTCTCTTGGAAATGAGATTTTAAATCTCAATGAGATTTTTACCTGAATAAATAAAGGACTAATAAAATATATATATATATATATATATATTATATATATATATATGTAAACTTGAATTTTACAATGTTTGTTTATCAGATAAAATAAGTTAAATGTCACCGTTATTACTGTCCGGCCAGAAACAGGCTGGGGGTGTCCAAATTCAGAGGCCGCGTCCACCTGAGGACCAGGTGTTGTGCCAAAAAGTGATTGTCTGCCAAAAACTGATTTCCGGTGCTATAAATAACTTGTTGATCTATAATATGTGAAACATATGTCAAATATATTCCTCATGAATTATGTCAAGTCATCTTGAGCAACAAACAACATTCCTGTAACAAGGTAGAAGCCGCAATCAGTTTTTGGCAGTGACTTTTATGTATCCTTTATTTATGCAGTTAAAAAAAAATTGTGTACTTTAAAAATTTCTCTTTTAAGAGTAATCTGGCCAAGAGGACAGCTGAAATTGCAACAAATACAAAAATAGTTCTGTAAACATATTTTAAGTGGACAAAAGGGAGCTGATTGATTATAATGTAAGTACAATAACACAGATATTTGAAGTTTACACAGCTACATTCTCGCCTGAAAATATGTTAAAAGTTTATTTGCAACCCAGAAAGAGTAATAAGAGTAATATTAAAACTAAGTAGCTGCAGTAGTAGTAGCCATTGATGGAAACTGGAATTGGCAGTGCCAAGCTGGGATATGGTTTTTCAATTTTGTTATCTGGGTGGAAAATCGGGAGAAACTGGGAGAATGGTGGCTCCGGGATATTTTCGGGAGGGGCAATGAAATTCGGGATTCTCCAGATTGTAAAGTTATTATGACGGACACATTTTATGAGTGAACTTGACTTTAAGTGACTTACAGGTTTCTTTAAAAAAATACTTTCTTATATCCAGGTTCTTCCTTTTTGCTGCCATCCTCCTCTCCTCCTTGCAGGTCCTCGCAGTGCAGGCTTGCCGCTGCTAAAACTAAACAGAGCTCCCTGAAAGGCACAGCCAATCACATTGGCCATATTTGTCACATGATGTAGGACTCCAGTAGAGAACGTAATTTAACTCTTTCTGCACCGCTGGATGAATGAGACGTTGACAGATCGGTTTTTTCTTTCTATCGGTTTTGTTTTTCTTTACTCGAAGAGATCAAATTATTGGTGGGGACAATTCAATGATCGCTGGATATTGGTGGGGACATGTCCCTTCCGTCCATGCCAAATCTAAGCCCTTGGAACAAAATATAACAAACTATATCAGGAAGAGAACCCAAATAACTAAAACTAAGTCCTGAGAATATAAATTCAATTAAACTAACTAGTAATAAAATCTTTAAGTAAGCAAATACAAAACTCAAAATGCAACAACATAAGAATACAATCTACCAAACTCACCCAAGCCTGCGGTTCTACCTCCATGTCTAGTAATTTATTTGTGATGACCAGTGTTGGGACTAACGCGTTATTAAGTAACGCGTTACAGTAACTACGTTATTATTGTGGTAACGAGCACGGTAACTAGTTATTATGCCAAAACCAGGAACGCGTTACTCGTTACTGGGATTTAGATAGGCTCGTTACTCGTTACTTCGTGTGGTGGATATCGCGGAGCTTCCACAGATTCAATAACATTAGCAAGTGGTGGAAGCCAGCAGGTGGATGAAGGAAAAGGGAGACAAGAGGAGAGACCCGAAGCGGCCGCCGGTCCGAGTGTCAGGTGAACTGAACTTCAGGTAAGAAGTTATGACCTGCAGTCTATCTGAGTCAGATATAAACCAACTTTAGGTGGAGTTTATTTTCGGTATGGTGACATTTTCGTACTGCGTGCTAGCTAGCATGACGGAGTTTCTATACAGCTGGGTGGGTGCTATGTTACTGATGTTGAACTTTATTTTGTTCATACGTTAATTATTAGGCTGCGTTCACACCGAACGCGATAGAGGCGAGCGAAAACGCCCTAAACGCCCCTAATTTGACACGTGCACATTCGCACCTCAACCCCTGTCCAAGAAAAACCCATCGAGCCTCAAAATTGCATCTTTCCACGCACGTGGACCGGAAATGTGGGAGGAAGTTGTGCCAGATGTGTTGTGCTGCAGATGTCCTCTGAATAAACACATTATCTTGTTAGCGGAAAGGTATTTGTACATCAGTGGGAAAATAGCGGGACAGTAGGCGGGCTTGCTAGCTTTTGCGCGGCTTTATCGGGTCAGTCTGAAAATTAAAAAGGAGAATGAATGAACTTACCAGGTTGCCCGATCTCCTCACTTCTGTGCCTCCAAGCTCGGTCCTTTTTATTCCTGTCTCGGTAGAAGTAGCAGCTGGCATCATACAGCTCTGGGTGATTAGCCACGGCAGTGATGAGTTTTTCCTCCATACTGAATGAAGAATGAAGGGCTTTGGTTTGATCTGCCCCTGTGACCTGGTTACAGCCACGTCACCGGCCTCCTGATTGGTTGTCGGGGCGCGATTTGACGCTGGAGTTCATATTTTCCAACTCCAGCGGTTGGCGCGGTACGGGCGTGTGCACAAAATGCAACACACAATGGTTTTCTTCGCGAGTCAAACGCGCCCCACGTGTATGGCAAGCCATTAGTGCCAAAATTCGCCACGTTTCTAACCCGTTTGATTAAGAAACGGCGTAAAAAACGCCGTTTAATTTTTCAAAACGCCGAAAAAAACGGCGTTCTGTTTCGACAAACGCCGTTTTTTCCGACTCTCACATGGCGCCCTGAACGCACCATCCGAGTGACGTAAAAAGCGGCGTTCAAAGACAGACGAAAACGCTGTTTTTTCCGCCACTCGGCAGGAAACGCCGTTCATAGATGCATAAAAACGGCGTTTTTTACGGCGTTCTGTGCCAGCTGTAACGGCGTTTAAAACGGCGTTTTATTGAAATTATGCAGGGCACTCCCCATGGTTCCCTCATCCAATTACTTTCAACTCATTTCACCCAATCAAAGAAGAGGAAGTGCAGACCACACTAATGCATCACCGATTCACCTTGCTGCTAAGTGATTGCCTATTCGGTACCAGTGCTTGTCACAGTATTTACTTGTATTATAATCCCACTATGCATTTTGATGTGTTTAAGGCATGATCAAGCAAACAAATGACAGAATACTTTTGCTGAAACCTTAACTGTGTTACCTGTTATGGCAGCTAACAGGTAATGAGCAGAGCTAGCTCTGCTCATTTCTGAGCTTCTTTCTTATTTTCCTCTTTACTTCTCTTAACCTTTAACTTATGTCTTAGCAATCAGATTCTGCCATCATGCATTAGCGCTCCGTGCTAGTTATGTTGACTTTTCTCTTCTTTTCTCTCCACTTTTTCACCCGTAATTAGACACTCGGCGCATGGCTCCTTTGTTTACGTTAGGGATCAGCTGTTAGCGCTGCGCCCTGCAGCTGCGCTACCGGCAGACAGACCCTACGTCCCCAGTGAGGGAAGAGACGGGGGTGATGTCTCCCGATAAGGACACCTTACACACCATCTCTCCTTCCTGTAATCACTGTAAATGTGAGATCGCTCCCTGATATGATTGAGGAGCTAATGACGCTAACCCGGTCACAGTGGCAGTACCCCGACACTGCCCGGTACTCCCTCTGTGAGTAGGCTGCCCGGCTTCCAGCTGCTGCGGCCGGACAAGACGAGAGACAGCGGTGAGAGGAAAGGAGGGGGACTGGGCAGTGTTTGTTAAAGACAACTGTGGGACCTCTGGGCACATTGCTGTGAAAGAACAACTCTGCAACAGAAACATTGAGCTATTAGCCGTTAGTATCCGTGGAGGCAGCCTGTGACTCTCTGTGGTCCGCAGACTGCAGACGCAATCTCCGACTGCTCTTCTTCTAATATCAGGGGACTTTAATCATGTCTCGCTGGACTCCACACTGCCCACCTTCACCCAGTATGTGACCTGCCCCACCGTAGGCAATAAAACATTGTACTTAATGTATGCCAATGAAAAAGTGGCATACAGTTCATCACCTCTAGCTGCCCAGGGAAGATCTGATCGTAATTAGTGCGCCTTGTCCCTGTGTGCAGCACTTGTGCGCGGACCCACTAATCACCCACGCAGTGCAGAGATGGTCCGCGGAGGGCATATAAATAAATAATAAAAGCAAATAAATGACAGAATGCTTTTTCTGAAACAAACGGAGACCTTAACTTTTATCAAAATACCGTTTTACTCAGTTTAAAGTAATACCACTGTATAATAGCCTTCAAATTTAATAATGTAAACAGCATCTCAGGAATATTTTTGCCCCATCAACATGCATTAAAAATAGATATGCAGTTTTGAATCAGACCTGTATGTACGTTTTCTGAAAAAGTGTAAATAAATAATCTCAAGAACATGAAATAATTGTTTCCCATGTAAACTGGAGTTGTCCTTGTCAATGTCATCAGAGTACTCTGGATGTCTTGCATGAATTTGAAACAGAGAGTGGCACATGACAGCGTTGCACATAACATAACTAGTTTACCTGTATGACATGAAGTAATTAAAAAAAAGAATCCATGTAACTTGGTTATGGCTTCTTTCTGATAACTGTAGATACAAATGGGCTGCAGTGTGCATTATCTTGACAAAAGTATAAGATACTGAACCCGCTGATATGATGTGGTGGAGGAATACAAATACCTGGTGTAACGTTGGGTTGTGTTGCGGTTGAGAGGAGGCGGCAAAACACCTAGCAGGCTAGTCAGAAGAACACACACCCACGCTGGTATCGGTAATACACGGTGGTTCTTTAATACGCCATCTTCAACAACCATATAAAAGCCCGGCTGAACGGCTGTGGCTCAACAACATAACGCCCAGTGTTCATACAACCCAAGCGTTGCAAACAAAAAGAAAAACAAAAGAAAGGTCTCTCCTCATGCACTAGCGTGCAAGCACATGTCCATAGAATCACACAGAGAGGGCAGTGGCACAACCTGATGACACCATCAACCCTCGACTTGGGTGTCTTAAAGGGACACCACACCATTGTGACTGTTACACTGGACACCCACATTTATACATTTGCTGACCTGGAAGATCAAAACAGAGGCTGTACACAAGCAGTGGATGGGCAGGCGGGTTTTTGAGAACAAGCTTGTGTGTGCACCAAAATGTTAATGACAGGTGTTCTGTCAGTTCAGGTGAGTGCAGTGCACTTTGATGTGTTCTTCTTGGATCAGGAGAGCAAGCTCTGTGATTGGCCGCACTTCGGAAGCTGTGGTGGAGAGGAAGTGAGTGAACAAACTGCCATGCATTAGGGCTGTTCGATATAACGATATATATCGGATGACGATAGAAAAACGTCTATCGTTTCATTTTACGCTATCGTTTGTTTCGTGGTGTCGCAAAATAAACTGTTTACGGCAATATTTTTTCATCATTTTGATGGTCACTGTAGTGGCTATATTAATTTCTTAAAGTTCTCTCTTTCTCTTATATTTAATATAACCACACTACGGACGGACAAGCGCTTGTTTTTTATGCGTTTTCGTTAGCAACAACGACGGTAAAACCACGGCGTGTCCGCTTGTTTATTTTCCACATAAACCTTTCACAATAAAGCTCAAGATCCTGTTGAGGCTTTTCAAAATAAAACAAGTCACGTGAAAGATGCAGAGTATTAACGGATGAGAAGCAAAAAAGAGCCGCCAGGTGCTAAAAAATAAACCTTAGACTCAAACGTTAGAACAGACTTTTCTCCGCAGCACGCTGTGTAATAAATACTCACAAAGAAAACGGCAGCCGTTACAACTTACGTCTAAAAATGTATAGTTCCATGCATCAGTTAAAACATTCGACTCCAGGTACACGACGCCCAGCTGGAAACACTTCACGCAAGTCGAGATGCCCGAGATTCACAGAATTTACAGGAAATGTTACATTTTTGTAATTTATATCGTTATATCGACGATAGATGTCTTAATATCGGGATATGAGATTTTGGTCATATCGCACAGCCCTACCATGCATCATGGATATTCCTCTCAATCCACCTCATCAGGTACCTCTCTAAAAGTGTGACTCAGGTCTGTTGCCCCAAAGGATACAGGAAATGCACTGATTTCCAGGACAGAATCGTGTCTGTTTAATGCTCCATGATGATAACTTTCCTATGAGCGTTTGAAGATCACTGACATCATGGCTTTTAGCCTCATTGTTTCTGCAAAGAGATTTCTCCAGTCACGGAATCTTTTGATAAAATATATTTTTATGCCTCTAGAGGATGGAATATTTTAAGTCTACAACAAACAAAAGAAACAACGTCTATTTATAGATGACCAGAGATCAAAGCGGCGATCATCCAAAGAGCCTCTTTCACAGTGGTAAATCCCTACAGGTCACCATAAAAAAAAAGCCATTGATTTGTAGTTGAGCGTTAAATTGCATTGCAACTGAGCGGGTATAAAGTACCGGAGAAAATAGATTGAATGTTCTTTTGTTATGACTGATTTCTGGTCTAGTTACAGTTCACCAGCTTTAATAAAGTCATGTCTACTTACAATTTATGTGTAGTTGACCGGAAAATTAAAGCAGCGATCACTTGGACTATTCCTAGCACCCCCCCCCCTCACAGTGGTACATCCCTTCAGGTAGCCATTCACAAGTCTTGTACAGTAGAGCGGGACATTACATTTACTCTCAGCGGAATTCACTGGAGAAGGCATATAAGTTCATGCACTGCACTGGCCTGCACCACGATTATTATAAGGTAAGAATGAATTTTCTTCTATTCCTTATTTTCAGTACAGTAAAAAGTTCGTTAATATAAAGAAACAAAGAACTCATACTTTTGTTATATTCCGTTACAGAGCTAGCCTAACGCTTCGATGCTTTGTTTAGCCTTGCCGTCGCCTCGGCCACCATTGACCCAGACTGTCGCTCTGTGGTTGCTTTTTTTGCATAGTACTAAAAAAAAGTAAATCTGTGATATATGGTAGGTAAACGTAAAGGTAACTATATAAATGTGTTCAATGACTTTGTTGCTTTTGATGATTGGAGAGCACCCGCTTCAATTCGCAAACGAAAACTTTAGACTCGATGGCTCACGCGGCATGCCCACGTGACTTTACGTCGCATGCTCAATTACGTGGCTCTAATATTAGAGCCACGTATTAATATTAATATTAGATTTAACTCTACAGCTGAGTAATTATCCCAAGAGCCTTTTTCTAGTAAACGGGATTAACAGACTGTCAAACCATGAAGTCATAGTGCAACACCAAGTTGCAATTTCAGTAAACTCATCTGAATTAGATCGTGACAGATGTTCCGAATTTTCAGCTTTTGATGTCCACCCTGATAAGCACGCATGTGCCTTTTTAAATGCATGTATAGTTCTATCTACAATACCAGGATTTAGTAATACAGTGGTGTATACAAAGAGCCAAATGAGACTGTTAAGCTATCAGTAAACCCGACACTGCAGACTGAAAGACAAACCCCATGAACTGAAAACTGACCTTAAATATGAGTGCGGCAAATCCGCAGTGAAGAGAGATAATAATATTGATTATTTTAAAAAGTTCCAAGAATCCAAAACTAACGCACAGGAAGCCACAAGGTAGACAAACAAAGTGTACAACTTGAAACAGAACAACAGAGTAAGGAGCTGAGGAAAGCTGAGGGCTTAAATACTTGCGCAAGTTGATTAGGGAGAGAGGACGCAGCTGGGAGAAACAAGACACAGGTGAATTGAATCAAACAAGTATGACCAGTGGAAGCAAAAGCAAGTGCACAAAAGACTAGACGTCAACAATATAAAGCAGTAACCAACTAAAGATAGGACACAGAAATGCAGACTTTGCACTAGGAACACAGAATGGCAGGAGAACAGCCTCAAAGAGTAAAGAACAGTATATGCAGAAAATAAAGAATAAAGTTAAAAGACAGCGTGGTCTTCAAGAACCCAGAGTACAATACAAAAATGTTGTTTTATTCAATTGAACAAAACAATGTAGACCATGTTCATTTTTTTAATAAGTTGGAAAAAAATAAAAGCTAATGACAGCATTTAAAATAAAAAAAGATGAATAACATAGATGGGAACATTTGACAATGGAATTGTAACATTATCAAAACTGATTTTTCAGATATGCAGAGTAGAAGATATGGATATTCAAATTTTTAACTTGGGTGTGTGTTTGAAATATGAAAATATTGGTTGACATCGTTGACATACTGTTATTAAAGACAGGAATATGTATGAAGAGTAGATTCAAAAGCTCTATTAACAGAACTATAACCTGTTAGAATCTGACATTTATTTCAGATGTATTCTGTAACCGTTCACAGTCTCAATACTGTGACAGAGTGTTTCCAAAAGTGCTCAGTCACAATTTTCAGAAGACTAACATGGAATTTTTGATTTATTTAAATATATAAACCTGTTGAAAGTAATAATTTAAATTTTTGTCTTTGTAGGATCACAGTAATGTTTAGATTTCTAATACAGTCCAAGTTTGTCCACGAAAAAACACCAGCAAGCAGGGTATGTCCTACAACTATCGTATCACTGTAATCGAACTCTCTTCCTTAAACAACAAGAAACATGAAGTGTACTCAGGAGCAGATTCGAGCGCAGGCTCAGAGTGAAGTTAACAGAAAACGTTCTTTACATCATAACCATCATCATCATCATTTATATAGCACTTTAAAAACACACCTGGTAGACCAAAGTGCTGTACAATAGAAATAGAAATATAGTAATAAAATAAAAAAAACAGACAAGTATGTGTATGTGATGCAAAAGGTAAAATTAAAAACAAGGCTAGAATGCGTGAATGTTAACTTTGAGTTCTACAACTAGGAGCAAAATGCTATGAACATGGACTACGGTAGTTCATACTCGAGGGAACAGTAACATGATCTGTGGCTGCCGGAGCTTGGCAAGTGAAACAGTGGTGTGAGAGTTGATGGTGGAGCGGCACTGTGGGACCCATTTTTGTATTGTTACCTTATGTGTGCCGCTACGGGTCACCTTTTGTGTTTTTACGTATGGTGTGTTTATGGAAATGTATTGAAGATAAACGTAACTCAAGCCAGGTGTTTTTGGTCAGAACAAGCAGTTTGTAAACTCTGCGCTGTTATGATAAATGACATTGAATAAAGAGAAGCAAATAAAACTGATGAATACAAAAACAATCTTAACCGTACAAGACAAGTATAGATTGAGTTGGGCTGTTACAAGTTTAATTCATAACAGTTACATTGCCTCACCCCTGCCATCAAACCCTTCAGTGGCTTCAAGTGTAGGCATAGCCTCTACAGGTACTGCAGCAGAAGGAAAGCAGAGTCAGGAGGGTCTTGGAAGAAGTTCAGAAAAGATCCAAATAGGCAGTCTGAACAGTCTTACTTGTTTGCAGGTGGAGTAATGCACGAATGGATAAAAAAGAGTGAGCTGTTGAGGAGCAAATGGAGATCCGTGTCCAGGGGAGTGATGCTATTGCGAGTGTGAAAGGTTGTCCAGGAAGTAACTAAGAAGACATGAACAGAGAGGTAAGTACTAGAGCTATGAGCAACGTGAGGCCAATAACTGACATTGGTTAACAGATAATATGGCAAAGACTGGTTGTGAACGGTGGTCTTAAATACAGCTGGCTTGATTTGTCTCAGGTGGTGATCCTCAGAGGACCGATGAAGTAGAGCAGCCAGCACCCCAAGTAGAGCAGGCACTGTGGAAAAATAGTTGTGACTCAACTAGACCATTACAAAGTATGGCCTGGAGGATTTTCATCTCAAGGTGCAAGAACATTCTTAATGACTGTACACGGCGGCTGCTGATGGACGATGTTGGGCCAGATGTGCTACAGTTAGCGTTAAGGAGGTATGATCAAAGCAAGATCGAAAACATTTAACATTTAAAATGTTTAAGGGGAATATGGCCTGAAATATAACATGAATTAAGAAGTAATTTTTTGATATCTTTGAGGTTGGAGACTATGCAGAGAAGCCTTCAGTGGGCAAGAGGAAGACTGATCAATGTAACTGCAGCAGATCAACTTCTGCGTGACTTGGCTGAATTGATTCAGGAGGTCGAACTGTCTACTCAGCATGGCCAACAAGGTAAGCACATATTGTGTCGAGTCCTTGACTCACCAACAGTGTGAAATAAATTATGACTCTGTCTTAACCTATTTTCCAAATATTTACCTATTTACCTGATATATGGGGTGCCTTTACCTATTTACCAAACGCTTATATATTTTCAGGCTGTTTTGGATACCAGGCACCAGTGGTTTTCAACAGAGGTAGAGGTAGATCCCTTTACCTTATCACTCGGGAACAGCTTTCATTCCTGAAGTTATGTGGATTCACTGCACCTCAGATGGCTGATATTTTGAATGTTTCACTTCGTACAATTCGAAGACGTCTGTGGTCAGTGACTTTTGAAACCAGTGTGACTTTCATTTCTTTGTGACACACACTCACTGTTTATTCAAATTAAATGGTATTGTGAAATTGTAAACATTAGTATATTTGAATGTGCACCACTAGTCAAGTAATGAAGTGTGCTGTTATGGTAGTGATAAATTACTCATGTTTTTTGTCTGATTTCAGACAGTATCATTTCACCCGTGCATCAATGTATGCGGAACTGACTGACAGTGCCTTGGATGAACATGTGCAGGACATTGTTGCTGGCAATGAACAAACTGGTCCTGAGGCTGTCAGAGCCTCCCTGCGAGTATGTGGACTACGTGTACAGCGAAGGAGGGTTTGAGCAAGCATGTTACGGATGAATCCTGGAGCAGCTGCCCTTAGAGCAGTTTTGCGGAGACCAGAACGAAGAACATATCAGGTTGCAGGTCCAAACTCATTGTGGTACATTGATGGAAATCACAAGCTAATACGGTAACCAACCACACTGATTTGTTGAACACCTATTTTGACCAAAGTGAAATTCAGCATTACATCAAATATAATTGTTGAACAATAAGACACCTCCAATAGAGCCAGGCCCTGGGATGGGCAGTCCTCTAACACAACTGGTTATGTTTAAAGGGGAAGATGAGAGAACACAGACAGCGCAAGCAACATACAGAGAAAAATTCAAACTTGACATGTAATAGTGCCATGTAAATCAATTAAGAGTGTATTTTCCATTGTTTCAATAACAAAGCAGAAATAATATTTTTCTTCTTATGGACCACGGTTTTAGGTGGAGGATAGTCATTCATGGGGCTATTGATGGATACAGTCGTCTTGTGGTCTTCCTTCATGCCTCAAACAACAACCGTAGCAGTACCGTTTTATCAAGTTTCATCAGACCCGTGGTATCCTATGGTGTACCCTCGAGGGTCCGGACAGACAGAGGAGGGGAAAATAATGCTGTCTGCCTGATGATGAACATTTTCAGAGGCTTTGATCGTGGAAGTGCCCTACGAGGAAGGAGTACCCATTATCAGAGAATTGAGAGGCTCTGAGGTGATCTGTGGTGAGGAATGCCCAATGTCTACTGTGATTTATTTCACCACCTGGAGGAGGAAGGCATCATTGACATTGACAATGAAATGCACCTTTGGGCTCTCCATTACATCTATCTCCCAAGGATCAACAGAGATTTGAAAGACTTCACTCAACAGTGGAACAATCATGGCTTGCGGACAGAGAGACACTTGAGCCCTTTACAGATTTTTGTCCGAGGCAGCCTCCAGCAACAGGGCCGAGCCTCAACTGCCATGCAGGACATCTTTCAGACTAGAGCAGCTGCTGCTGATGGGACTATTGGTGGGACAGCTGATGGTAGTGTGACAGCCACTGAGAGTGAGACGACTGCTGCTCAGGGCTTAAGTACGGACTCTGGTGGTGGTGGTGCTCATGGTACAGATGAGCTGGGACTGCTAGTCGACTGGCCTGAGAGGATTAATGTGCCAGACATTGAATTTACTCTGGACGGACCGATGATGGAGCAAGTGGTACAACTATTTAATCCACTAACTGGCACCAGAGGGAGTCATGGTATTGAACTCATCTCTGGCTTAATATACTTTCTGGACTCCACATATCACTGACACAGTTCAATTAATGACTGAAACATAATAGCAGCAAGTGGAAAGACTTCAAAATATCTAGGTGACTGGATACATATAATGTGAAAAGTTATAATACGTGTTTACTATGTACCATTGAGTAGTGGAGATACAAGAACGAGCTGTGTGACACTGACGATAAAAAATGTTGAGTGATTTTTAAAGTGTATAAGAAGGAAGTTGTGAAATGGAAAGTATACAACTGAAACTGAATCTCGATAAAGTCAACTTGATTAATCTAAAAGTTGTTGATATTGATAAATACAACTATAAAGCAGTGACAGTAAATAATTAAAAAATAAAAAAGTGTATAGTAGGTCTTGAAGTGGCTCAGTATAGTGTAGTAGATATAAAGTGGTTTAGCGTGTGTTTGATGTTGTGACAGTTCACACCGAGCACATTATGTTTTGCTTTGTACAGATTATGCTTTGTACAAACATAGTTCTGAAAATACTGGACTCCAGTGTAAAATGTGAATAAAAAAAAGAGCAAGCAGTGATTTGCAAATGTGAAAGGCAAAGTTTGTTCACAGTAGAACATAGAAAACATGTCAAATGTTTACACCGAGACTATGTCGTTAAAAATAAGTCCATTTTAATTTGATGGCAGCAATATGTTTCAAAACAGTTGGGATGGGGCAAGAGAAGGCTGGAAAAAGTGTTACTAAAAAGAAACAGCTGCAGGGATATTTTTTAAAAGTAACAGGTTAGTTACATGATTAGATATTAAAAGAGCATCTTAGAGAAGCAGAGTTGCTCTGGAGGAAATATGGGCAGAGGGTTGATCAATCTGCAAAAAAACTCCATTAACAAATTGTGCAACAATTTCAGAATAATGTTCCCAAGTGTAAAGTTGCAAAGACTTAAAATGTTCTATCCTCTAGAGGCATAAAAATATATTTTATCAAAAGATTCCGTGACTGGAGAAATCTCTTTGCAGAAACAATGAGGCTAAAAGCCATGATGTCAGTGATCTTCAAACGCTCATAGGAAAGTTATCATCATGGAGCATTAAACAGACACGATTCTGTCCTGGAAATCAGTGCATTTCCTGTATCCTTTGGGGCAACAGACCTGAGTCACACTTTTAGAGAGGTACCTGATGAGGTGGATTGAGAGGAATATCCATGATGCATGGCAGTTTGTTCACTCACTTCCTCTCCACCACAGCTTCCGAAGCGCGGCCAATCACAGAGCTTGCTCTCCTGATCCAAGAAGAACACATCAAAGTGCACTGCACTCACCTGAACTGACAGAACACCTGTCATTAACATTTTGGTGCACACACAAGCTTGTTCTCAAAAACCCGCCTGCCCATCCACTGCTTGTGTACAGCCTCTGTTTTGATCTTCCAGGTCAGCAAATGTATAAATGTGGGTGTCCAGGTATTTGTATTCCTCCACCACATCATATCAGCGGGTTCAGTATCTTATACTTTTGTCAAGATAATGCACACTGCAGCCCATTTGTATCTACAGTTATCAGAAAGAAGCCATAACCAAGTTACATGGATTCTTTTTTTTAATTACTTCATGTCATACAGGTAAACTAGTTATGTTATGTGCAACGCTGTCATGTGCCACTCTCTGTTTCAAATTCATGCAAGACATCCAGAGTACTCTGATGACATTGACAAGGACAACTCCAGTTTACATGGGAAACAATTATTTCATGTTCTTGAGATTATTTATTTACACTTTTTCAGAAAACGTACATACAGGTCTGATTCAAAACTGCATATCTATTTTTAATGCATGTTGATGGGGCAAAAATATTCCTGAGATGCTGTTAACATTATTAAATTTGAAGGCTATTATACAGTGGTATTACTTTAAACTGAGTAAAACGGTATTTTGATAAAAGTTAAGGTCTCCGTTTGTTTCAGAAAAAGCATTCTGTCATTTATTTGCTTTTATTATTTATTTATATGCCCTCCGCGGACCATCTCTGCACTGCGTGGGTGATTAGTGGGTCCGCGCACAAGTGCTGCACACAGGCACAAGGCGCACTAATTACGATCAGATCTTCCCTGGGCAGCTAGAGGTGATGAACTGTATGCCACTTTTTCATTGGCATACATTAAGTACAATGTTTTATTGCCTACGGTGGGGCAGGTCACATACTGGGTGAAGGTGGGCAGTGTGGAGTCCAGCGAGACATGATTAAAGTCCCCTGATATTAGAAGAAGAGCAGTCGGAGATTGCGTCTGCAGTCTGCGGACCACAGAGAGTCACAGGCTGCCTCCACGGATACTAACGGCTAATAGCTCAATGTTTCTGTTGCAGAGTTGTTCTTTCACAGCAATGTGCCCAGAGGTCCCACAGTTGTCTTTAACAAACACTGCCCAGTCCCCCTCCTTTCCTCTCACCGCTGTCTCTCGTCTTGTCCGGCCGCAGCAGCTGGAAGCCGGGCAGCCTACTCACAGAGGGAGTACCGAGCAGTGTCGGGGTACTGCCACTGTGACCGGGTTAGCGTCATTAGCTCCTAAATCATATCAGGGAGCGATCTCACATTTACAGTGATTACAGGAAGGAGAGATGGTGTGTAAGGTGTCCTTATCGGGAGACATCACCCCCGTCTCTTCCCTCACTGGGACGTAGGGTCTGTCTGCCGGTAGCGCAGCTGCAGGGCGCAGCGCTAACAGCTGATCCCTAACGTAAACAAAGGAGCCATGCGCCGAGTGTCTAATTACGGGTGAAAAAGTGGAGAGAAAAGAAGAGAAAAGTCAACATAACTAGCACGGAGCGCTAATGCATGATGGCAGAATCTGATTGCTAAGACATAAGTTAAAGGTTAAGAGAAGTAAAGAGGAAAATAAGAAAGAAGCTCAGAAATGAGCAGAGCTAGCTCTGCTCATTACCTGTTAGCTGCCATAACAGGTAACACAGTTAAGGTTTCAGCAAAAGTATTCTGTCATTTGTTTGCTTGATCATGCCTTAAACACATCAAAATGCATAGTGGGATTATAATACAAGTCAATACTGTGACAAGCACTGATACCGAATAGGCAATCACTTAGCAGCAAGGTGAATCGGTGATGCATTAGTGTGGTCTGCACTTCCTCTTCTTTGATTGGGTGAAATGAGTTGAAAGTAATTGGATGAGGGAACCATGGGGAGTGCCCTGCATAATTTCAATAAAACGCCGTTTTAAACGCCGTTACAGCTGGCACAGAACGCCGTAAAAAACGCCGTTTTTATGCATCTATGAACGGCGTTTCCTGCCGAGTGGCGGAAAAAACGGCGTTTTCGTCTGTCTTTGAACGCCGCTTTTTTCGGCGTTTTGAAAAATTAAACGGCGTTTTTTACGCCGTTTCTTAATCAAACGGGTTAGAAACGTGGCGAATTTTGGCACTAATGGCTTGCCATAGCCGGATGCGCAATCGCGTGTCATCGCGCTCTTTCCATTGACTTTACATGTACACCTGACGCTCTGGCCGCCTCTATCGCGTTCGGTGTGTGCGCACCGTTACAGTGTGTTCACACCGAACGCGATAGGCGCGAGCGAAAACGCCCCTAATTTGACGCGTGCACATTCGCACCTCAACGCGTGTCCAAGAAAAATCCATCGCGCGTCAAAATTGCATCTTTTGACCGCGTGAACCGGAAATGTGGGAGGGATGTGGGAGGAAGTTGTGCCAGACAGTATCTTTGCTAGATGGCAGCTGTTGAGCTAGCGTTTGAAGAGAGAGTCTCCCTCCTCTATTTACTGTGGAGAGCAGAGCAGCGGCGTTAAGGACGTCCTCGCCGTACCTGGGTCCATCAGGTCCTCCAGAGGCGTGAGCAGTTTGGTGAGTTTCACCACTTGCTCGAGGAGCTGCGCCTGGATGACGGCCGATTTCAGCGATATCACCGTCTTTCACTCGCCCAGCTTGAGGACCTGCTGTCCCGCATCGGTCCCAGAATCGCCCGCCTAGACACCAACTACAGGCGCTCAATCCCACCTGCAGAGCGAGCGCCTGTCCATCTGCCTGAGGTTAGTAAAAGTGTTTAATACGGTAGTCCTTTATTGATACCTGTGCTAATATATGCTAAACTATCGTTTATACACTGCTAACATGGCTGTGGTATGCTATCAGTTAATGCCGTCGGTGTTTACTGATAGCAAACTGTGGTATGAGGACCACTGTGGGTTAATCTTTGTAGTGATACTCACTCCTTTTTTTTTTATTTAGACCTGGTTTAATTCTGGTATAGTTGAATATTTGTATATAATCCCCGCAGCTGTCAGACTCTATAACAGGGGTCAGCAGCCTTTCTTTAAACTGAGAGCTAGATAAAATTGTGAACAGTTTGGTTCATCTTTAGTTATATGGTTCTATCTAGCATATTCTATCTTGATATGCTATGTCTTATCACAGGTTAATTTTTCAAAAATATTAACAGTGATTTAAGCAAGGAAAGGGCTACATGTCAACATACAACTCTTTATTTCTATTAATGTCTTACTTCATTCCTACCTGATTGACATGTCTAGGAATTATGAGTGATTGACACACTGTAGTGGTAAAAGTTGCTACCAATCAAATTATGATATGGTAAAGTTAAAACAAAACACAACTGACTGTTTTATATTATATCTAATATATATTATGTAATTATCCTTATAATTAGAAAATGTTTTATGTAAGATTTATGTTTTGTAATTTAAATCTGACATCACAAAAGTATTTTGGAATTTGAATAATGTATTTTGTAACTGCAGTACACATAATACTAATTTTGAACAATTTTGTCCAGGTTCCTTGCCACCGGGGACTCCTTCAGGACCATCGCGTTCAGTTTCAGAGTCGGTGTGTCCACGGTGTGCCAGATCACCCCCAGGTAGCGACGGCCATCTGGGACTGTCTAGTGGACGACTTCATGGCTGTGCCTTCACCTGGAGACTGGCGGTCCATCACAGAGGGATTCCAGGAGCGCTGGAACTTCCCTCTCTGCTGTGGAGCTCTGAATGGGAAACACGTCCAGACAAAGGCACCCCATATATCACATAGGAGACACACACATTGATATACACAAAATATTTATTCCATTTCTTTTTTTGTGGTGCCCAAATTTATGCACCTGCTTGATTTTGTTTAAACAATTATTGCACACTTTTTGTAAATCCAGTAAACTTCTTTTCACTTCTCAAATATCACTGTGTGTGTCTCCTGTATGATATATTTAACTGACATTTTTTATTGTAACAACCAACGATTTATACAGGAAAATAATGGCTATTAACAAGGTTGCCCAAACTTTTGCATCCCACTGTATTAGTATATTCTGTCATTAGTATAATATGAAATAAATTCTACATGTGTCAAGTCGTGTGCCAACATTTGCTGTGTAGTAGAACTGAGACATTAGTCATTATAAAAGTTTATTTGAAATAATATTAAAATTCTCAAACAGAAAAACATTAAACATAAATATATAGAATAAGTATTAACAGAGAGACAGGAATAAAAAGGACCCAGCTGCTCTCCAGAGCAGGAACAAGGCTGAGGAGGAAATGCTCCATTGGAGACTGGCGTGGCCTCTTCAGGGACACCAGGATGGCCAGCTCCACCACCGATGGACCGTCCTGGGACCAGTCCCTCATCTGCCTCGGAGCTGTCCTCCTCTCTGGGCCTGTAAAACAGCACAAAACACAAAGAAATGAGAAGGCTGCTATTAGATTTTAATTTCAACATTGAGAAAAAAAAAAACAACAACAAAAAACAGGATATAATCAGATTAGTTGTAGATATTTAGTAAAGGTGATCACAAGGGAATCCCACCGAGTAAAAAGCTATCAGTGCTGCTGTACATCTGATGCTACAATTGCATACCTGTAGGCGCAGCAGCAGGAGCTCAGGGACTGGGGAGCAAGGAGAAGCAACAGGGGATGCTCTGCTGCAGAATCAGTTGGTTCTGTCAAGACAATATTAAATGTTAACAGGTTGAATACAATAGTCATAGAGAAAGTATATACAGTGGTCCCTCATTTATTGCAGCAGGGGTTGTCAGAATAACTAGCCCTTCGCCACGCACTCTATACACTTTTTTTCCCCACACACATGAACATTAGTCACAGTTCTCACAATGTGTTTCTCAAAGTGCAAACCTTTGTAGATTGCAAAACGTAAAAGTATTATGCCATGTTTTGTCTTCGTCTGCCTGCCACTTTCGTGCGCCTTTTTCCCTCGCGGTGCAGGTGTCTATTTCCGAATGAGGGTCATAGTTATGGGTGTTTTTGTGCTGTTTTATCTATTGGATGTGATGGTTATCAAAACAAAACATGATAAATTTGACAAGCGCAGGAGACACAGCACGGAGGAGATTTGTCAATCAGGCTGCAGAATGCAATGCTGTACTGTGCAAAAAAAAAAAAAAAAAAAAAAAGAAATCAGCGAAAAAGCGAGGCAGTGACGGATGAGCGGGACCACTGTGTGCTGTTTATTAATAAACAAAATATATTCCTATATGACAACATGCATAAAAGCAGAACGGTATTTGCACATCAGTGGGAAAATAGCGGTGGCTTGCTAGCTTTTGTGCGGCTTCCCCGGGTCAGTGAAAAATGTAAAAAGAGAAATTAATGAACTTACCAGGTTGCCCGATCTCTTCACATATCTTCCTCCAAGCTCGGTCCTTTATATTCCTGTCTCGGTACACAAAGCAGCTGGTGTCGTATAGCTCCGGGTTGTTTGCTACGGCGTTGATTAGCCTTCCCTCCATTAAAGAATGAAGGGCTTTGGCTGGATCTGCCCTTTGACCTAGTAGGTCACAGCCACGTCACCAGGCTCCTGATTGGTTGTCGCGGCGCGATTTGACGCTGGAGTTCAGATTTTCCAACTCGAGCGGTAGAGGCGAAACACGCGTATGCACAAAATGCAACTATGGCAAGCCATTAGTGCCAAAATTCGCCACGTTTCTAACCCGTTTGATTAAGAAATGGCGTAAAAAACGCCGTTTAATTTTTCAAAACGCCGAAAAAAACGGCGTTCTGTTTCGACAAACGCCGTTTTTTCCGACTCTCACATGGCGCCCATCCGAGTGACGTAAAAAGCGGCGTTCAAAGACAGACGGAAACGCCGTTTTTTCCGCCACTCGGCAGAAAACGCCGTTCAAAGATGCATAAAAACGGCGTTTTTTACGGCGTTCTGTGCCAGCTGTAACGGCGTTTAAACGGGGTTTTATTGAAATTATGCAGGGCACTCCCCATGGTTCCCTCATCCAATTACTTTCAACTCATTTCACCCAATCAAAGAAGAGGAAGTGCAGACCACACTAATGCATCACCGATTCACCTTGCTGCTAAGTGATTGCCTATTCAGTACCAGTGCTTGTCACAGTATTGACTTGTATTATAATCCCACTATGCATTTTGATGTGTTTAAGGCATGATCAAGCAAACAAACGACAGAATACTTTTTCTGAAACCTTAACTGTGTTACCTGTTATGGCAGCTAACAGGTAATGAGCAGAGCTAGCTCTGCTCATTTCTGAGCTTCTTTCTTATTTTCCTCTTTACTTCTCTTAACCTTTAACTTATGTCTTAGCAATCAGATTCTGCCGTCATGCATTACCGCTCCGTGCTAGTTATGTTGACTTTTCTCTTCTTTTGTCTTCTCTTTTTCACCCGTAATTAGACACTCGGCGCATGGCTCCTTTGTTTACGTTAGGGATCAGCTGTTAGCGCTGCGCCCTGCAGCTGCGCTACCGGCAGACGGTAGCGTCCCAGTGAGGGAAGAGACGGGGGTGATGTCTCCCGAGAAGGACACCTTACACACCATCTCTCCTTCCTGTAATCACTGTAAACGTGAGATCGCTCCCTGATATGATTGAGGAGCTAATGACGCTAACCCGGTCACAGTGGCAGTACCCCGACACTGCCCGGTACTCCCTCTGTGAGTAGGCTGCCCGGCTTCCAGCTGCTGACAAGACGAGAGACAGCGGTGAGAGGAAAGGAGGGGGACTGGGCAGTGTTTGTTAAAGACGGTTGTGGTATCCCTGGGCACATTGCTGTGAAAGAACAACTCTGCAACAGAGACATTGAGCTATTAGCCATTAGCATCCGTGGAGACAGCCTGTGACTCTCTGTGGTCCGCAGACTGCAGACGCAATCTCCGAGAGCTCTTCTTCTAATATCAGGGGACTTTAATCATGTCTCGCTGGACTCCACACTGCCCACCTTCACCCAGTATGTGACCTGCCCCACCGTAGGCAATAAAACATTGTACTTAATGTATGCCAATGAAAAAGTGGCATACAGTTCATCACCTCTCCCTGCCCAGGGAAGATCTGATCGTAACCTAGTGCACCTTGTCCCTGTGTGCAGCACTTGTGCACGGAGCCACCAATCACCCACGCAGTGCAGAGATGGTCCGCGGAGGGCATATGAATAAATAATAAAAGCAAATAAATGACAGAATGCTTTTTCTGAAACAAACGGAGACCTTAACTTTTATCAAAATACCATTTTACTCAGTTTAAAGTAATACCACTGTATAATAGCCTTCAATTGTAATATTATTAACAGCATCTCAGGAATATTTTGCCCCTTCAACATGCATTGAAAAATAACCTGATATGCAGTTTTACACCACCGTCATTGGCCTCATTAAAGATGGTGTTGAGTCTGTACACCGGCAGGAAGTTGAGAAGCTTGTACTCTGGTGTAGTCAGCACAAGCTGGAACTGAACACGCTTAAGACTGTGGAGATATCCCTCAACACTGCCTCCCCTCACCATATCTACACCAGTTCTACACTGCAGTCATTGAGTTTCTCCTGTGCTCCTCCATCACAGTCCGGTATGAAGCAGCCACTAAGCAGGACAGGAGCAGGCTGCAGTGGACTGTACTGGCAGCAGAAAAGATCATTGGCACCCCCTGCCCTCCATCCAGGACCTGCACCTCTCAAGAACCAGGAAACGGGAAGGGAAAATCATCACAGACCCCTCACACCCTGGACACAGACTTTTTTGACCTGCTGCCCTCTGGCAGACGGTACAGAAGCCTTCAAACCAGGACCACCTGACACAGGAACATTTTCTTTCCCCTCGCCATCTCCCTCCTAAGTGGTTGAACTGTCACACTGCTAGACTGCAACTGCAGTCTTTGGTATTAACTTCTGTAATCTCTGTATAAAAGAATTAGATTGTGTATTATATTGTTAGTTTATACACCTGTGTGCATATGTGCATGTGTATTTATGCATGTCCATACACATAGATGGATTGTGTTTTACATTTTTTTGCTTGAGAGACGCCCTCAATCGGAACCTAATTCCTTGTATGTGTTTGTGCATATACTTTGCCAATAAACGCGATTCTGATTATGAGGTATTTCCCTCTGGATGGCACACACACGTAAATTAAGTAGAAAAATGTCATGTGTATTGCCTCTTTTAAAATTCTTTTTTGGAAACCACAAGAAGAGAAATATGTGGCATTCCCTTATGTCATTTTACATCTGTCAGTAGACAATTGTGAACATATTTTGATCTGGCTTTTTTTCCTTAACTCAATAGACCTGGCACACATTCTACAAAGACAACTCACTTCCTCTGTTTCAAGCTCTTTGCTTTAAGCAGCTAAAGGGGAGTTAATTTTCTTCTTCCGACTTAGTGCATTGAAGGTATCTTGAAGTTAGTCATTTCAAATCTCACCTTTTCCCGTTATTTTTCAGAGATTACAAGTTCATGTGTGACATTTATTTAAACCACCCTGTAGCTAAAAGTAAAAACAAACACTGTAGAAGCACTTGTGGCTGTGTCCTTTGTGCACACACTAGTGAAAATGAAAAACATTCATTTTTAGAGTGTTTGATCTATAAACATGCACCACTGTGTAATCCCTTTTTTGGATGAACAGGCTTAAAATATAGGCTAGAAAGCGACTTCATTTCAGCGATTTTGGTTCCTTATCAGCAGAGTCAGACAGTATGAATATGAGGGGGCTTGTAGAGATGACAGTAGGCAAGCAGACAAGTTTCCTGAGGTTGGGCTGAATGAACCTAGAACACAGGGAGAAACCTAAACAAGCAGAAGGAACTTTAGCTAAATATATTGCCACGTACAGCAAAATGACTGTAATGAAGGTAAGCCGTGACCATAGAAAATGCAAAGCAATCACTGGATTGACTGTCCGAATTGCTACACACTTTTTAAGCATCGTTCACCAACAAACTGAGTCTAACAAATCATTTTCTTTACTTTGTTAATTACAGTTAGTGCCTTTATGTATAAAACATAATTAAATGCCAGTGTTTATCTTGATGTTATTTTTGCAAAAACAATAGCTTTACAGCCATTATCTCTTACATAATTCTACCACATTTACATAATTCACTACAAAGTTCATGTCAAACTATTTAAATGTAAAATTAGGCAGAAGTCTTAAATGTTTCCATAAAACTCCCCCACGAACAGTTTAACCCAATAATATCACGGTCAACACTGACACATGTTCAGAGTCCTCAAATTGATTTTTAACCAGGTTATAGTCAAAGGCCAGATGCCAAGCTCAGAGTTAACACCAAAGTTTAAAGTCAGTTTGTTAAAACTGCTTTGTTCTTGAAAGCATTAAATGAATGCGTAACTTTTAAGTCTGAGTTGATTCTTGAGTTCTTGGTTTGAGAACCGATGAGGGTAAATTCATTGAACCATTTACCTTGACTTAAGCACATAATTGTACTACATAGCCCTTGTCAATGGAACCCAATACCAGTATTGGACAGTAACAGGTAAGCCTCAACTTTAATTTCTAAACAGACAAGACACCATGAGAACTGACATTACATATTTTATTTTACAACAGTCAATGTCTTTCAGTTCAAAGTTTGGCATCTGTTGTACATCTTGAAAAAATAATTAAAAACAAAACCCACACTATGCAGTGTACTGTAATTGAACAAACAATCCACAACAAACTTTCAAACTAATATTTCTAGATGAATTGTCATTTTCCTTCCAATACTGTAAACTTTCTGAACACCACTTATTTTGCATGGCTTGATACATGCATACCCCAGTTGTCTTAACTGGACCATAAATACAACTATATACACAATGAATAGTCATTTGTAAAAACACTTAAAATGTAAAATCTTTAAGAAGCCTGAGTGCCAGGAGCAATCCCATTTAACACTTACAATAACAACTTCATCCCAAAAGGCCACAGGTTTTAACCATAGCTTCCCAGCATCAGTTCATGTATGCAGCTACACCTTTCCAAATCCAAGGGATCCTTTTAATGCATCGTTCATAAGATCTTTAAATTGATCTTCATCTGCAACACCTCTTGGAAGATACAGGGATAAGCTGCACGTTGATGCGTATGGGATGCGCCGCATCCCCGGCTCCTGATCGTAAAAGTCTATGTTGCAGGACTGTGGGAACCCCAGTGGTGGAAGTAAGTCAGCCCCAGTTATGAAGACCAGCAGCTCTTCAAACGTGTTGTCCACCTCTTGCTCTGTTGAAATACATACAACTAGTAAATAAGGTGCAATGTATAGGTTCATGAATCAAAGATTTATAATCAGTTACACTGACTGTAGAGCAGTTGCATTAATGACTATTTTGGAGTCCAAAACAGGTTGTTAGGCAAAACCAATATTGCAAGCACTGTATAATAAAAAAAAATTACTTAAAGTAATCCTGCCCTCCTAAGACAGGAAATTAATTTTGGTCCTCCGAGTCTGACCTATATGTCAAGGACTGTTTATGCAATGTGTATGTTTTAAAAACAAGTTATTCATTCTGTCCTTGCAAAAGTACATTGTTGACTTTCTAGTGACGTCACATTTGCATGGGTGTTGTCATTGCACCACTTGATTACCTAGGACACTAATATACATGAGGTGTCTTTATAGTCAATGGAATACCTGAAGCTTCAATTTAGGCAGTGCATCTAATTAACAAATGACCGTTGTCTCAAGAGACAGAATAACACAATTTGAAAGGTGAGACCTGTCTTAAACACTGCAAACACACTTCCTTAATCTCAGATGTGCTAATACAGTTGAATCATAAATTTTACTAATTTAAATACAATATGTAATATAAATATTTAATTTTAGTGTTAAGAGAAGTTTGTGGTCATGTAATAAATTAACGTGTTAACAGAAATCACAATGAAATCAAATTACATCCTATCAGTCTCAACAACCAAGATCTGGTAGAAATGACAGAAGAAATAATCTTCCAAAATATTTGTAGGTCGTTTCCTTTAAAATAACTTACCTAAAAGGTAAAATAATCAAAAACTTCCCCATATGCTGTAAGAATGTGTGGATTTTGCAAAGTTCAAAGGTTTCATTGCACCCAGGTGTTGTTTAGATTTAGTTGTCTGTATTTTGTATTGTGGACACTGTATTTAACATGAGATGCCTGAAGCAATTCAAACAGAACCAAGACGTGTTGTATTCTATGTACTCACCCTGAATGGCCATAAGCCACCATTCCCACTGAAAGATGGTGGCTTCCTCTTCTTCACGTCTGTTACTTCCAGCTGGACTCCATCCAATGGTGAAGAGATCCTGGAAGCTGTTCCTTGTAAGTTTATTTCCTGCATTTGTAAATACAGGAAGGAACTGCTTCCAGCATCTCTTCACCATTTGCCAGAATTGACCACACGAGTCCATACCGGCAACAAACTGTTGAATCATGCTGGCAACCCTGTTGACCACAGATTGTACTCTCAATTCATACCACATAGCAAAACAGTCAAACAAAACAGAAAAAGGCTTGTTTTGTCAATTTCAACACTACCTTAACTGCAATATCAATTCAGCAGATTGATTTGTTTAAGTGTTAACTATTAGGGGGGAACACAATGGGAAGACGAGCACTGACCAGCAAACTACTTTGTAATTTTCTAACAAATTCTCACCTGTGAAACGCAAAATGAGATACAATCTCGCCCCTTATCCTCTTAACATCAAGTAGTGTGGCAGTGTAGATGTCAGGGATACCACAGCCTGCAATCCAGTCCCCAAGGTGACTTTTCAAGTCTGCCAGGTCTTCTGGGGTGCTGCAGTTGGAAACCTTGAAATCAGGCAGCTCCATAATACATACGTTTGAAGCATTCACTAGTTGACTTACATTTTGAGACATTCAACTGATGAGTCAAGCTATGCATTGTGTTTCACTGAATTTAATTACACCTCAGCATGTACACAGCTTTACCTTTTCTATGTTCTGTTTAATGTCATCGTCCATGAAGACCTCGACATCAAAGTCATCAAGAGATGTCTTCTGGCCACACATCAAACAGAACAGGTGTCTATTGATACACCGTGGCCCTGGCCATTGTGTGCTATCGACCAAGCAATCAGTTTACCAGCCATATAAAACTTGTTGCTTGACAGCAACTGCTGGCTATAACTGAACAGCAGACTGCCAGGCTTCCCCTCAAAAATCCCTAGGGAATTCTGAGTTTCGACCATAAGTAAGCTGCAGGAAAAGGTAGAAAAAAAAAAATTGAGTCAAATTGTGATTTCATCTTTGCAATAACAACAAAAACACATTCACGCATTCTATTATTGTGTGGGAGAGATGGGACTTTTGCTTACCGAAAAATTCCCGCCTTGGGCCTCCATAATCATCGGCCATTTCACCAACGAATTCAATGTTTGGTAATTTATGCCAGGCAAAATATGACTTCGAAAGTGCCATGCAGGCACTATGTAGGATTTCCTTCGTCGGGCTATTACTGTACAATAATTGCTGGTGTCAAGATGCGTTTCCTGGAAGTCTTTCAGGACAGTAGCAAGGTCCATCTCATCCTGAAGGAGGGGGTGGGGGGGGGAAGAGAGAGGTGTCACGACTACATAAAACATCCACAGCAGTTCTGGCGGTGTTGTTCATGACACATACATGTGAATCATTTGTTCAGGGGAAGCCAGGACAGCCTCATCCAGGTCTGATACTTCTGACTCTGCAGAGTCGATGTAAAACTCTTCCCTAAACAGAACACAAATGCATTTGATTTTTTAATATCATGTATACATATTGAAATGTATTGACTCATCTGATAATGTGAATCAGATTCTTTTACTGTACAGATACAGCCACTTAAAATGGCCACGTGGTCCTTGATTACATGTGTTGGAGCATTTGTATTTTAACAAATTTCAAAATATTAAAATGTAAAGTTTTGTTAGTTTACTTCTATTTTGGGGTTAATTAATTTTTATTTGTAGGTTAATACTCACTTCATCGTTTTGTTGTTTATCTTGTCAAGTCAGCCAGGAAGAACTTCAGGGCCATTTTTGATAAATTAAGAGACTGGTATAGGACCAGCATGCACTGGGATAGGCCAATGGTTTTATGTGGTTTTTTTTGTTTTGTTTTTAAATTTGAGACAAGCAGCATGAAGCAACAAAAATAGATCTTGTTATTGGTTTACAAACTGGATCAATAAACTATACAATGCAACTTTCAAGTTTGGACAGTGCAGTTTTGCCTGCGTACAAAAGATTATCACAGGGCAGCAGTGTCTTCTGTATATTTTTTGTTAGATGTTTTGGGAAACATAAGGAACTGCCACTACAGTGTCCATTTATGGAATTACACTGAATTTGTAAACACAGAACTGTTTACTGGGAATACTTTGGGTGATCTGTAGTTCCAAGTGTCTGAATGGTCAGGATGACTAAAGTGTTATCGATGCATTGTCAGCAATTAAAAATGCCAATATCACGACATCAACAAATCTCAAAATGTGAAAAAGCAAAACAGAAACAAATGAGGCAATTAAACCATTGGTCTATAGTCAGAGTACATAAATGTACTCTGTTCAATACATGCAACCTTTAAATTTTTAATTTTTGCTGGTCTCACCCCGTTATATTGTACTTATAAACACACACCATAGGTAAATAGACAATAAGTTACAGTTTACACTTCAGTTTTGGCACGTTATTCATCAACTACCACTTGCCTGTTAACCTCTGGTTCCTGGAGACCAGGCCTACTAGAATTAGCTGTATGGTTTTCATGCAGACCACTGCAAAGGAATAGCAGTAATATTTAATAACAGGAACAGGACCCCAACGCAGATATTTCTTGATCTAGACTACACAAATGATCCAAGTTATAATAATGAGAATTAGTTTGTACAACAGTTTTACCAAAAATAAAATTTGTGCAATATTTTAAGATTAAAATTCCAACTCATAAACAAACAGTGCCATTTACCTGATAACCTCTGGCTCCTGTACATTGTGCCTGCCATGGTCAGGTGTCTCTGTGTCATGCAGCACACTGCAATATGGTAATATTGATGATGAGAGGATGTAATGCATTTATAGTGCTACAGTCCAAAGGCAGTGGTCAAACACTTACATTGCCATTTCAGACTGCACCACTTCTCCACCAGTTGAGTCGTCATTGGCTTCTGTAATCTAAAACAGAGTATTAAAATATAAATGAAACTGAACAACAAATGAAAAAAAGAAAGGATAAGGACATTACAAAAGAATGAAAAACCCAGAACACCAAAACCCAGGAAACTGGGATTACAATAACAAAATGAAAAAAAATATAAATCTTTACACACAATTGTTTTATGAAAGATGCACATCAGCCCATAACAAAAAACCATTAGACCACAGTTCAAGCTTGCTCTACTGCATTTCTGTTATTAACAGTGACTCAACTGACGGGGCACTATGCCATCTGGCATAGTGATCAGATGAATGTCTTAAATCCTTTGGGGAAATCACAGCATTTACTATTCTGAGCAGTGACATGTTAAAGATGGCTTATACAATATTAGGGTGACTGGAGAGCCACTGAGTTACAGTAATAGTGACAATTATGCCATATCAGCCACCCCAGTGGAACATTTGAATACCTTTGGACGGATATAAAGATTGGAGCGACCCAGTAGGTTTCTTGCTCTAATTTCTTGGGGCGTCTCCTCTTCAAGAGGAAGAATGAGCCGCTGTCCATTCACTTTGCATAGATCGAACTGCAAAGGTATGTCTGCAATATTGTCCCGTAGTGCCTGCCTGAATTCAGCGGCATTGAGGTTTACAGGAACGACCACCCGAGTAGCAGGAGTGGCATCTGTAAACAAATTTAAACCAAGTTAGCTAGCAATGTTATTTAGAACTTTCCCTAAAAACGGAAAATTGTCACATTGTAGTGTCTCCACATCAATTTATTGGTGCAAGGAAATAACGATTACAAAGGTGCTAATCTCTAATGCCAAATTCTACAATTTGTAAACAAATGACACCATGATGCAATTTTTTTTGAAAACCATCACTCCAAATAATTAATCTTAAAATAAAGATTACCCCTATGAGATCGGTAGTGGGTCAGTGTCGGATTCCTTAGTACTGACACCTTAAACGTTAACTGGCGATGTCTGGTTCTCCCGCCTCTTGCCTGCGCACTGGTCCACCCCCGTGCTGTTGGCGGAAAACTCCAAAGCTATCATTAGACCATGAGATAAGTTAAGTCACAAACTAATATGACACAGAGACCCCCCCCCCCACAAAACAAAACACCACACACTCCGAGTAAGGCATGAATGTTCAGCATATCGGTGTTTATTGCATGCATTTTCCGATTGTCTGGCAAATTAAATGCTCCCAGAAACGTGGGATATGCTACATTTATAAACTAAAATCCTTATGCATAAATGCACATAAGAGGGATTAAAATGACTGTCATTTGAAATCGTCAACCTAGGAGAGATTTTATGATTACAGAATTTGTTAAATGCTGTGGATTGAATTGTAACAGATAATTAGTTAACGAGCCATTTATTATTTAAAAACGTAAAAGGTTTTTTTTGGCAAGAACAAAAAGGCGCAAAGCTAGAAGCTTGCCAATTAGTAACCACCACCAAAGCGTTTCACCTTGTAGAAGAGAAGTCCCCTCTTCACCGTCATCTTGATTAAGTAGCCGGTTAAATTGGGCATTCATTCTGTCTCTGATATCATTGACTCTCCGTCGAAACGCAGCGGTACGTTCAGACATGATTGTCCATAAAAGTCGCCAAAAGGCTGGGCAGATATATATAGCATCCCGAAATTCAAAGTACGGCGGGAGAAGGTACGTTGTTCGTGATTGGATCGGCAAGACTGAACTTTTTTTTTTTAATCCACCCTTAACACAACCTGTGATCCGAATTGTGGTAACCAATCACAGTCAACCTCATATTTGTGTTGTCTCAATCAAGCTATGTGCGACAAACTACATTCAAGTGAATGGATGCGAAATCTCTGCACCAACAAAAAAAAACACACATTTGACTGCAAGTACCCTAGTTAACCTCATTACTGTTTGACTTTGCTACCTAAAGCTAAGCCATGATTGTGAAACATTACTTTGTCTTTTAAGCATGTTACATGTTAGCTTTGTAGTAAGTGAAAAAAAAAAAAAAAGTCATACTAACCTTGGTCCGTTAGGAATGTTGCCAACATGCCATTTTAGGTGAGGCATGGTAATAAAGTCTTTAATATGTTACTTCATTGGCCACTTTATATTATTGAAATACGGTTTTATCAACTTTTACATTAGCGGATTAGGCTACATTGTACTGCACTGTAGGGACTTTGTAATATGTTGATTTAACGTTGTTTTTGTCATTGATATTTGATTATTGTAGTCGACCAGGTGACAACAACTACGTTGAAAAACAACAAACAACATCTATTTAGATGACCAGAGATCAAGCTGCGATCATCCAAAGAGCTCTTTCAGTGGTAAATCCCTACAGGTCACCATTAAAAAAAGCCATTGATTTGTAGTTGAGCGTTAAATTACTGAGCGGGTATAAGTACCGGAGAAATAGATTGAGTGTTCTTTTGTTATCACTGATTTATGGTCTAGTTACAGTTCAACAGCTTTAATAAATCATGTCTACTTGCAATGTATGTATATTGACCGGGAATTAAAGCAGCGATCACTTGGACTATTCCTAGCACCCCCCTCACAGTGGTACATCCCTTCAGGTAACCATCACAAGTCATGTACAGTAGCGGGACATTACAGTTACTCTCAGCGGAATTCACTGGAGAAGGCACAAGTTCATGCACTGCACTGGCCTGCACCACGATTATAAGGTAAGAATGAATTTTATTCTATTCGTTATTTCCAGTACAGTAATAGATTCGTTAATATAAAGTTTCGGACAAAATGTAGGAGCCCGAAATTGTATCTACTTTCATCTTACAGTCCGGCAACAAAGAACACATTTTCGTTTCATACTTTTGTTATATTCCGTTACAGAGCTAGCCTAACGCTTCGAGGGTTTCTTTAGCCTTGCCGTCGCCTCGGCCACCATTGACCCAGACTGTCGCTCTGTGGTTGCTTTTTGCATAGTACTAAAAAAAGCAAATCTGTGATATATGGTAGGTAAACGTAAAGGTAACTGTATAAATGTGTTCAATGACTTTGTTACTTTTGATGATTGGAGAGCACCCGCTTCAATTTGCACATGAAAACTTTAGACTCAGTTCGATTGCTCACGCGGCATGCCCACGTGACTTTACGTCGCATGCTCACCGGAAAAATCAATGCGCAATTACGTGGCTCTAATGATGGTGAGGTTGTGCGTAGGTGCTGCATATAATACAGTATGTTCAGTGGGAGAAACTTAGTCATTTAACTCTACAGCCGAGTAATTATCCCAAGAGCCTTTTTCTAGTAAGCGGGATTAACAGACTGTCAAACCATGAAGTCATAGTGCAACACCAAGTTGCAATTTCAGTAAACTCATCTGAATTAGATCGTGACAGATGTTCCGAATTTTCAGCTTTTGATGTCCACCTGATAAGCACGCATGTGCCTTTTTAAACGCATGTATAGTTGTATCTACAATACCAGGATTTAGTAATACAGTGGTGTATACAAAGAGCCACATGAGACTGTTAAGCTATCATTAAACCCGACACTGCAGACTGAAAGACAAACTCCATGAACTGAAAACTGACCTTAAATATGAGTGCGGCAAATCCACAGTGAAGAGAGATAATAATATTGATTTTTTTTTTTTTTTAAAGTTCCAAGAATCCAAAACTAACGTACAGGAAGCCACAAGGTAGACAAACAAAGTGTACAACTTGAAACAGAACAACAGAGTGAAAAGCTGAGGGCTTAAATACTTGCGCAAGTTGATTAGGGAGAGAGGACGCAGCTGGGAGAAACAAGACACAGGTGAATTGAATCAAACAAGTATGACCAGTGGAAGCAAAAGCAAGTGCACAAAAGACTAGACGTCAACAATATAAAGTAGTAACCAACTAAGATAGAACAGAAATGCAGACTTTGCACTAGGAACACAGAATGGCAGCCTCAAAGAGTAAAGAATGAATAAACAACAGTATATGCAGA
>NW_020327309.1:0-11614 GCF_001858045.2 Oreochromis niloticus | reverse complement strand
TCTATGGCCACTTGTAAACATCATAAAACAGTGGGTTTCGTGAATATGTTATATCTAAGTGTCTATCTCATTATCATCTTCTTCATTCTGTGACAGGGTGATGTAAGCATGAATCGAAGCAGAATAACAGTATTATAACACCAACAAAAACAAGTCCTTTAATCAGCAGGGACTTCCAAGAGCCGCTTAAAAGCCACGTAAGCCAGTCTTCTGTGTTTGCGGCATAGTCTCGTTGTTGTGCATCCCGAAGTTGTCTGAGTGTTTCAGAGTTTCGGTGAGTGCACATTATCTGGAATGTATGTGCAACATGTGTTGCTAAAGAGAATTCTCCTTTCTCGGCGAGAATTATGTCCAATGCTACCCTGTGTTGCATTACTGCAATGCACAGAGCATCAATCTCCTGATCCCATTCGTCGTTGAATTTACATGAAGCATTCAGAACCTTTGTCTTTCAGTCCAAAGTTTCCTCTGGGACATCGGAACCCCATATGGAATCATGCTGCTTGAGGTCTGGGGTGCTTCATCTCTTTCCTTGTTGTTGACGTTGATGTTGACGTGGCGTCCATGGTTATCTTGAAAGTGTGGTCAGATATGAAAATGGAGCGCACTGACCTGTCCAGTTCCCAGGAAGGATATCCCAGGCAATCCCTTGCACCCAGAAGGTGCCATTTGAGATGTGCTGCTCTTCACGGGCCCTCCAGGAGCGTGTGTCTGTACTGCTTTGCAGTTGGTGGTGGTGTTTCCCATTGGCGTGGATCCGTTCTCTTGGCGGTAGCATAGGCTGTGGCTCAATTCCCATTGTTTCCAAGAAAGACTGGAATGATTTAGCCTTACTTCTGTGCTTCACATTCAGGTCAACCCAAACCATTCGTCACATGTGCCATTTCGCAGTCCTATCTGGAGAGGTTCCTCATGGTTGACCACGATTCCCTGGAATTGATGCCCACGGCTGGCGTAGCTTGCGGCACACTTTGCTGAATTATGTCCATTCCCTTCGCATACAAGGTGGCGTACTGTGTCGCTGGGGCATATAGGAGCAAACATAGCAGTCCTTTCTGGGTGTGCTATCATGTATATATCGATACCATGCGTTGATCATCTTCTTTCTTTCGGGTGATGTTTAGAAACTCACCAGGAGTGCAACATTAGCCACTAGGAGGACGAGTGTCTTCATGATGACCAGACACACCTGTGACCTCTGATGAGTAGACTACTGGCAAGAAGAAGAAGCGGGTATACCCGATCAGCCCTCCCTCCACCAATAGATCACCATACAGGAGTTAGGGGTGTCGGCGTCTAAACGTTTAGGTTGTCACTCACTTTTTTGCAGTGGCTTTGATGGATCCAGGACGGTCTTTCTGCTATTTTGCAGGCAGTAGTGTGGTGAGTAGCACTGATAAGGACCTTCCCACCTTGGTGAACTCCAATTTTCCTTTGGAGTACTTTGATCAGGATCCAATCATCTGGTTTCAACCTGCAAGATTGAAACCTCAAAAGATACTGGAGAGTTGTTAGAACAATCTCTTTTTTTCAAATAATTTCAAGTTGTGAGTTTCTGAGAACTTTGTGTCAGTCTCATCCACATTTTTACCAGGCCTATACACTCAGGCCATGGTCTCCCTGTTTCTTCCAGGCATTTTCTCAGTCTCTGTTTTATTTCCTAGTGCTTCAGAGACCTTACTGATTACTTCATTAACAATATGTGTCCCATTGTCTGATCTTATCAGAGTGGGGATGCCATATATTGAAATAAAATGGTTGCACAAACATTTTGCTACTGAGATGGCGTCTGCTTTTGAGATCACGTCTATGATCTCTAGAGCGTATTCTGGCCTTGGCATTCATTTAGCTCATAAAACTCATGTGGATTGCATGAAAGGATGAGGTGGTGTGCATTATGCGCATTATGTGCATTATGTTTTTGGCAATCATGCATGTTCCGACAAATTTCCGAAATTTTATCTACCACTCCTACCCCCCTCCTGTTGACAATAATGCTGCTGATACGTGTAGGGACTTTGGTAGTATTGGTTTGCTATTACAAGTCATCAAACCACTTTCTGGCTGTGCTCCACCTTTTAACCATTTCCTTTGTTCTGTAGTTGGTGCAGCTTTCTGTTCGTTTATAAGCACATCAAGTGGTATTTGCATTGAGGAGTCAGACATTAATGTGTCACTGTGATCAACAAATATGATCACAAATTTGTTTTCCAAACTTACTAAGCAAACAAACAAAATAAAACAAATTGCCTATGGCCTAAGGCTTTGCGTTCATATTAATTGAGTGTAAGCTGCTTTCTTCATTGCAAGTGTTTATTGCCATAAGGTTTAATTCATGCGTCATATCACTGAGTTCTAAGTTCAATTATCTCTTCTGACCCTTTCCAAAAATAATTTCACATATAACAATTTGAGTATGTGTTGTCTATTCATTCTATTCATAGAGTCTATTCATAGAGTTCTGTTTCCCTCTGTGAGCTGTCTTGACACACCACAGGCACATATATATTTTTATATACATATTTCCTGTTTCTGCAGACTACTCGAACTCTTTTGTTTCTCTTTGTATTCATAGTCTATAAACCCTCTTTAATTCTGCTAAATCTTGATCTAAAACCAATACACCTTAATGTCACGCTCACACTCCTGAATGGAGCCCTTTCAGACATCAGGTATCATCACACACACTGCCTTTTCACTATGAACCTTTGTAGTGTTATTATTACTTATGTTTTATTATTTTTGTACAAATCACTCAATCACTCAAAACCTACTACTCACAGCATTTACACAGTTAGAATCACTCAAAATATGCTTTCATACATGCTTTTCAAGATATATAGAGGTCACTCACTGTACATCCACAGTAATGAATTCAAACTCTATTTATACAATTGTAGTGAGCAAAACCAGCATCTCCATGCGCGTCACCGCGCCTCATTAGCTTGGTAGTGTCCACATATTTAATTCAGCTTCTCATTAGTTGTTAGTATAGGTCTTCATCTTAACAAAGTCTCATCTAAGATGACAGGTTTACAAGCAGGTCAAGTGTCTCTATGCACCTGATTAGTGTAGTTTTTCCTTATTTTCTTCATCTCATATATCATTGTACTGAGTTTGAGCAAACCTTAAGCTTGAATCAGACTACTTTTAAATCTTCCACCTCACATCATAACTGACTGAGGTACCTCTTCTTATTAATAGTATGTCATTGTTAATGTTATCATTGTATTGTTTTCCTTTTTTTATAACAGCAATAGTATATTACAATACACTACTTCACTACTAATATACAATAGTATATTAGTTTATATTGTATTTATTTTATTATGTATCCATCAAAGGCCGATGTGACCTGCAGTTTCACACCTTCCCAAGCTGGAGACATTTTCCTTGGCTGAACAATGACACAGCCTTAATATACCTTATGCATCTCTCTTTCTTATTTGATATATTTTGTGTGAATTATCTGGTTTCACGCATTCTATTCATTCAGCTTGGTTGTCTTCCCAATTTTGTTCATTGTTAATACCAGTTTACAGGTTGTTAACCTTCCTATTATCTCCTATTATCATGCTTATCACTAGATAAGCTCTACTTTAAGTTAACCTTAATTTAACCTTTTGTTTATTCCACTTCATTCCACTTTCCATGCTTTAAAATACAACTCTTGTGTATGCTTTGTTTTCTTTTTAGCTTCCTTTTCAGTATTTATTTCTGCTTGGAGGGTTTCTTATAGTTTAGTCAATGCATTTTCCCTCCCACGTGGGACATTTAGGTTTTCTTTGGATTTCTCCATCTATATGCACTAATTTGTCCGGCACCTGGACATTTCTTTTCTAACCACTGCTCGTCAGCAGTGAGTTACCCATTTTAATCCTTTTAATTTTAACACTTTACAACTACACAACTGCGGCACCTTCTCTGGCACGAGAATCGAGAGAGGTAGTTGACACGGCCTTCTACTTTCAAGCTATTCTTGAAAGCGGTGTCACCTTTACGTGATGAAACACGACCTGTTTCTCTCTTTTCACCAGTACTTGGGTGGCCAACAGCAAACAAAATAGTGGAATAGTTCAGCCTCCTTATTGTGCTGTAAAATCAACTTATTCCACCAACAAAAATAAACAACAACGACAACACCTTTTCAACGCGTACTACGTTTACGGACGAGGTTTATCTAAAAATGCTTCCAGCCCTCTTTCAGGCGAGCGTTTACTTCTAGAAACCCTTCTAAAATGCTTCCAGCCCTTTTCCAGGTGAGCCTTTACTTTTAGAAATCCACCTAAAAATGCTTCCAGCCCTTTTTCAGGCGAGCCTTTACTTTTAGGAATGCTACCAGCCCCTCTGGGCGAGCCTAAACGTTTTACGCGAGGTGTCTGAGTGTTAATATTCACCTGGTTGCTGCCGGTCTCTCAGGTCAACCTCATCGACCCCCACCGCCGTGGACCACTTCTAAAAACGCTGGCCAGAACCCGAATGTCACGTCTCTGGACTTATATCCTCTACCTAGAGAGGAGCTGTCGACAGACTTCAGCGCGGGCTTCTCACGGTGTCAGGACTCGGTGAGGCTTTCCTGTGGGGTCACACAAAAGCGCTGTGTCCCATCCGGCTCGAAGGACCAAGAAATGTCAGGAGTTTTCCTGTATTGCAACCCAGGTCGGAATAAAACGCTTAGACCGGTTTACGTGTACACGGTCGAGACTCAGCGAGACTCGCGCCGCTGCAGTACAAAGGAAGAGTCTTTATTCAGAGAGCACATACAGGAAGAGAGAAAATAGAACTGCAGGCTTCCTGTGTAACTTCCCCATTTAGGAGTCTGCACAGAGTTGCAGAGTTTATGTTTAAGCTGAATACTGAAAAGAGCAAACACATTTAGATAATGAAACGTCCTTTAAGCATAACATAATAAAAATCCCAAAATCCTAAGAAATCTCTTAACACCCTTTTGATCTCTTAAAAAGAGATCACTTATAACATACACTCCAGCATTGCAAGGTCCAGTTCTTCTTGGTCCTGAGACCCTCTGTCCCCCTTTTTGGGTGGACCATATGTAGAATGACCTCTGTGTTTGCGCAGGTCAAATGCAAGAAAAACTATGATTACAACAATAACAGTAGTTACAGATGACACTCCCATCACTCTCCAGTTTCCCCACAGCTTTATTTTGGTGCTCCAGTTTCTGTTAGGGTTCAATGTTGAGAGAAGAATCCATAAATAACCACAGATCCAGGCGTGTGCAATTTAGACGGCATTTTAATAAACACATGTGTGAGTCCGACCGCTGTGCAGATTTCAGCGTCGAACTGAACTTACAATCATGAGACAAGGTTTTATATGGGTACAATAACAAAGCCCCCCTCTTTTACAAAAATAGACAATAGTACAGCTTACGTCAATTCAAACCACAAATGTTCCATGACTTTAACATTGCTCTAAAAAACATTGTCTTCGGGTCGGCGCTTCCCCTCTTCGCTGTCGCTCGTCTGGTGCACTTCCTCTAAGTACTTCGGCACACTTCTGCATTTCTGCCCTACCAAAATAGATTTACCATGGTGTGTATGTGTGTGTGCGTACACGTGCAAGGGCGCGTGCATGCTGTGTACTGCGTACGTGTCATGACCTCTCACTATTTGTCTGTCTGTACGTGCAGAGTTTGCATCTGCTTTTCTGAACCTTAGTTGACCTCAACTTAAGCAACTTGAACTTTCCCCTATCAGTGATTCCTCTAACTAAGTGTGTGTTAATCAACGATACATGCATAACACCCTGCTCTTTGGCTTGCAGTCACTCTGCTTTCGGTTTCACTTCTGCAAAACATGCTCTGCAGACGCGTTTCGTTTCCTGTCTCATTTTGGCACAGAGAGTATTTTCCTGTCTCTGCCCTCTACACAGAGATCATAAAAGCATTAATAACATTTAAATTATAGATTCAACAGAACCATTTAAAATGGTTCTTCTTTGGACCTGTAATAAAGACTAATATAATACCAATCTATTTGAACATCTGAATGCATCTATGAAAGCAACATCCCTATTAACATGAAATGGTAATGATGATTATAAAAATAGCAGCAAATAATAGCAATAAAATATTTCTATTCCCCACATTTCCCACCCCCATCTTGGTGCTACCTTATACCCTCAAATGTACTCAGACTAGAACCCCTGTTCGAGGGGCTTTTAACCTTTATTTATTGCTGCAGCTACCAGTGTCTTCCAGTTAGGTGATTCTCAGCTTCTTTCTTCGACCTCTGGGGTTGGACCACCCTTTAGTCATTGCACAGATCAGGGGATTATTCTGCCCCGATTTCAAACAAAGATCTGTGTATTTTGGGGTCACCGCCGTGTCCCCCTTTTTGCCAAGAGCCTCTCGAACCTCGTTGGTCTGGTGTTCCTAGATTTTCGCCAACCCCTTCATGGTTATTGCTGTGTTTATGGGATCCATCTTCTCAAGGAGCCCAAACGCCATGACACTTGACCCCAGTTGCTGTCTCGGGAGTCCCTACGTCTGTCTCTGCTGTGAAGGGTCCTCATATCTCCGTGTCCTCGTCTGGTGTCTGTTCCTTCTCTGCAAGAGACAGAAAACCAAAACACCTCTCTCCCTAGCCTTGATAATCTAATATTGTTATCCATTGTTCTTCTAGTGATTCAAATTTGGTTTAGAATATCATGTTCAGGACTCTCTGACCCACGGACTTATTCTAATCATAATCTATGTGTGTGTAAAAGGAATCAAAAATTAATGAACCATTTCTAAGTCTAACACATTATAAGCTTAAGTTTTACCATACCTAAATTATTAAAGCCACAAATAAAGTCATAAAATGTTCATAAAACCATTGTTTGATGTTCAGACTCACTGCTAAAAGACTTAAAAACCCTAGGTCAAACAGCTCAAGGCCATGACAAAGATAGACTAACAATCACAAAATTAGGGAAGCATTTCCAACTAATGAAGAAGCCAAAATTTTTACTGGCTCATGTAATGAGAGAGAAGAGTCTGATGGTGCACAACATTGTGGGCATGAGGACTTTGAAGATCCATCTTCTAGTAGCTCATCGGTCCCCAAATCTTATACTGAGTCCTTTAACCGGTACAAGATTTGGATCTATCAAGGAAGTGTCTGATTTTGTGGGTCTGGCCTCAGTCAGAAAATCTCCTGGCTCCAGGAAGTTCAGACCTGACGTCTCTACAATGAGTCATCTAGATGTAAAGGATGTTGTCTCTCTGACTATGTTCTCCTCTGTTTTCTCTTAGAGTACCAGCTGGAGATGGTGGAGGTGACACAGGGGAAGGAGTTTGTCCTGCTGCCCTTTAAAATCAAGAAGGCTTCACCCAGGATGTCAAAGTGGAGTGGAAACACAAAAACAAGATGGTCCATGAGTATCAGATGGTAAAGACCAGTGTCACTTAAAGGGCCAAGATCAGAAACAGCGCACTGAGATGAAGAAAGACCCACTGACACTAAAGACCTCAGTCTGACCCTGAAAGACCTCCACCTCACTGACAGTGGAGTCTACACCTGCACCGTCTACAACAAGGATGGACACATGCTGCTACGGAAATCAGTGACTCTCAGTGTCAGAGGTGAGTGTTACAGCTGTTTGTCCACCGTCCAAAATAGGTATAGATTTATAAGTAACAAAACAGAATTTAGAGACTAAAACTAAGAGTTCACGTAATAAAGTTAAACAAAAACTAAACATTTACACACAATCAAAACAAAAGTGAAAGGAGCAAACCCACTCTGGAAACTCACAGAAACTAAACTGAATTCAAAAGAAAAGGCTAACACTAAATAAAAACAATGAAAATATCAAACTATAATAACTGTAGATGATGGAGGATCACCTTCACTGACATCTGTCTGTCTGTCTCATATTCTCCTCTCAGTTCCTGAGGTTCAGATGGTGGAAACAGTTAAAGGGGTTCAGTCTGTCCTGCTGCCATTTACATCTGATATCAAGCTTCAGGACGTCACAGCGGAGTGGAAACATGAAGACAAGAAAGTCCACGTTTATCAGAGAGACCAAAACCAGTCTTACATACAAGGTCGCACAGAAGTGAAGAACGAGCAAATAAAAAATGGAGACCTCAGTCTGACCCTGAAAGACCTCCACCTCACTGACAGTGGAGTCTACACCTGCACCGTCTACAACAAGGATGGACACATGCTGCTACAGAAATCAGTGACTCTCAGTGTCAGAGGTGAGAATAACATCTGTTTGTCCACCGTCCAAAATAGGTATAGATTTATCCATCCATCCATCCTCCATCCATCCATCTTCATCCGCTTTATCCGAGGCCGGGTCGCGGGGCAGCAGCCTAAGCAGAGAAGCCCAGACCTCCCTCTCCCCAGCCACCTCCTCCAGCTTATGCGGGGGAACACCAAGGCATTCCCAGGCCAGCCGAGAGATATAATCTCTCCAGGTGTCCTGGGTCTGCCCCGGGGCCTCCTCCCGTGGGACATGTCCCGGAACACCTCACCCAGGAGGCTCCCAGAGCATCCTTGTCAGATGCCCGAACCACCTCAACTGGCTCCTTTCGATGTGGAGGAGCAGCTGCTCTACTCTGAGCCCCTCCCGGATGGCCGAACTTCTCACCCTATCTCTAAGGGAGAGGCCAGCCACCCTTCGGAGGAAGCTCATTTCTGCCGCTTGTATCCGCGATCTCGTTCTTTCGGTCACTACCCACAGCTCGTGGCCATAGTGAGGGTAGGGACGTAGATCGACCGGTAAATTGAGAGCTTCGCTTTTACACTCAGCTCCCTCTTCACCACGACGGACCGGTGCAGCGTCCGCATCACTGCAGCCGCAGCACCAATCCGTCTGTCGATCTCCGGCTCCCTTCTCCCATCACTCGCGAACAAGACCCCGAGATACTTGAACTCCTCCACTTGGGGCAGGAACTCATCCCCGACCCGGAGTGGGCACTCCACCCTTTTCCGGCTGAGAACCATGGCCTCAGATTTGGAGGTGCTGATCCTCATTCCCGCTGCTTCACACTCGGCTGCGAACCGTTCCAGTGCGAGCTGGAGGCCTTCACCTGATGAAGCCAACAGAACCACATCATCCGCAAAAAGCAGAGATGAGATTCTGAGGCCACCGAAGTGAAAGCCCTCCGCCACTTGGCTGCGCCTAGAAATCCTGTCCATAAAAATTATGAACAGAACCGGTGACAAAGGGCAGCCCTGGCGGAGCCCATCACCCACCGGGAACGAGTCCGACTTATTGCCGGCAATGCGAACCAAACTCTTGCAACGGTTGTATAGGGATCGAATGGCCCGTAGCAATGGGCCAGACACCCCATACTCCCGCAACACCTCCCACAGGACACCCGAGGGACACGGTCGAATGCCTTCTCCAAGTCCACAAAACACATGTAGACTGGTTGGGCAAACTCCCATGCACCCTCAAGTATCCTTGAGAGGATAAAGAGCTGGTCCAGTGTTCCGCGACCAGGACGAAAACCGCATTGTTCCTCCTGTATCCGAGGTTCGACTAGCGGACGAACTCTCCTTTCCAGCACCCTGGCATAGACTTTCCCAGGGAGGCTGAGGAGTGTGATCCCCTGTAGTTGGAACACACCCTCCGGTCTCCCTTCTTAAAGATGGGGACCACCACCCCGGTCTGCCAGTCCAGGGGTACTGCCCCTGATCTCCACGCAACATTGTAGAGGCGTGTCAACCAGGACAGCCCTACAACGTCCAGAGCCTTCAGGAACTCGGGGCGGACCTCATCAACACCAGGGGCTCTGCCACCAAGGAGTTGTTTAACTGCCTCAGTGACCTCGCCCCCGGAAATTGGCGGGTCATTCCCCTCATCCCCAGACTCTGCTTCCTCCTCGGAAGACGTGTCAGTGGGATTAAGGAGGTCCTCGAAGTATTCCTTCCACCGCCTGACAATTTTCTCAGTCGACGTCAGCAGCGCTCCGCCAGCACTATACACAGTGCAGGTAGAGCACCGCTTTCCCCTCCTGAGACGCCTGACGGTTTGCCAGAATCTCTTCGAGGCAGTCCGAAAGTCTTTTTCCATGGCCTCTCCGAACTCCTCCCACACCCGAGTTTTTGCTTCAGCCACTGCCCGAGCCGCATTCCGCTTGGCCTGTCGATACCTGTCGGCTGCCTCCGGAGTCCCACAGGCTAACCAAGCCCGATAGGACTCCTTCTTCAGCCTGGTGGCTCCCTTCACCTCTGGTGTCCACCATTTGGTTCGGGGATTACCACCACGGCAGGCACCAACCACCTTGCGGCCGCAGCTCAATGCAGCAGCTTCGCGATGGAGACGCTGAACATGGTCCATTCGGACTCAATGTCCCCAGTCCCTCGGAATGCTGTTGAAGCTCTGCCGGAGGTGTGCGTTGAAGATCTCGCGGACTGGGGCCTCTGCTAGACGTTCCCAGCACACCCTCACTACGCGTTTAGGTGCACCGGGTCTGTCCAGCGTCCTCCCCCGCCACCTGATCCAACTCACCACCAGGTGGTGATCAGTTGACAGCTCAGCCCCTCTCTTTACCCGAGTGTCCAGAACATATGGTCGCAGGTCTGGTGATACGATTACAAAATCGATCATCGACCTGCGGCCTAGAGTCCTGGTGCCACGTGCACTTATGGACACTCTTATGTTCGAACAAGGTGTTCGTTATGGCCAAACTGTGATTTGCACAGAAGTCCAATAACAAAAACCGCTCGGATTCAGATCAGGGAGGCCGTTCCTCCCAATCACGCCCCTCCAGGTCTCGCTGTGTTACCCACGTGAGCATTGAAGTCTCCCAGCAGGACAACAGAGTCTCCAGTGGGCACCTTCCAGCACCCCCCCAGGGACTCTAAGAAGGCTGGGTACTCTGAACTGCCACTCGGCGCATAAGCGCAGATGACAGTCAGGACCCGTTCCCCGACCCTAAGGCGCAGGGAACAAACCCTCTCATCCACCGGGAAAAACCCCAACGTACCGGCAGCAAGCCGAGGGATATTAGAATACCCACCCAGCCCGCCGCCTCTCACCAGGGGCAACTCCAGACTGAGACAGAGTCCAGCCCCTCTCCAGGAGACTGGTTCCAGAGCCCAAGCCATGCGTAGAGGTGAGCCCGACTATATCTAGCCGGTACCTCTCAACCTCACGCACTAACTCAGGCTCCTTCCCCACCAGAGAGGTGACATTCCATGTCCCTATTGCCAGTCTTGGCAGCCGGGGATCAGTCCGCCAGGGCCTCCGCTCCTGGCCGCCGCCCAGCACACAATGCACCCGACCCCTATGGCGCCTCCTGCGGGTGGTGGGCCTGCGGGAGGATGGGCCCATGTCTCCTCTTCGGGCTGTGCCCGGCCGGGCCCCATGGACTAAGGCCCGGCCACCAGACGCTCGCCCTCGGGCACCCTCCCGGGCCTGGCTCCAGGGCGGGGCCCCGGTAACCCTATCCCGGGCAGGGTAAACTGTTCCCTCGATTTCTCTTCATAAGGGTCTTCTGAATCGCTCTTTGTCTGGTCCCTCACCCAGGACCAATTTGCCATGGGAGACCCTACCAGGGGCAAAAGCCCCCAGACAACATAGCCCCTGGGATCCCTGGGACACACAAACCCCTCCACCACGATAAGTAGCGATTCACGGAGAGGTT
>NW_020327308.1:0-29823 GCF_001858045.2 Oreochromis niloticus | reverse complement strand
CAACACAACTGCAGCTCCAACAACACCTGCCCACTGGTGCTGACACTAAGTGACAATTCTTAATGTGAGTAATGTAGAAAAACTTAAAATAAATAAAATAATTATTTAATTACTAAAGCAAAAGACTGAGGAAATCCATATCAGGGATAATAAAATAGCATTGATCAGTACCTATTAATATACACTGCCCATTCACTAACATGGATCTTATTTGTTCTTGCAGGCCTCTATTACTAGAACTGTGGCAGGAAACAGCTGTGTGCAGCTCAGCCTCTGGCTGTGACCCCTCAAACGGGACATGTTTCTTCTTGGTGCCCAAGCGCTTGGAGGTCAAAATTTTATGTTTGACCTTGCAGGAGAATCAGACGGCTACATTGCTGCCACCGTCACGTAACACACAGGTATGTCAAATTGATCATTTCAGCACAAATGAAAATGCAGTGAAGTTTAACAATGAGACAGTCTAGTATTTGTTAGTCGTCATCTTTAAGAGAGGTAACATTTACAATGTCTGGTTTTCACCACAGGGAGTCAATGACACAACCTACATCTGTGCAAATAACAATGGTAGTCAAATTCTTCAGTGCTCTTCTGAACAACGGCAAGCTGACTCGCACACCGGTGAGTTCTACTAGAAGTTAAACTTTTGTTATTTGATTGGCATCTTTTAAAAAAGAAATGTTTACAACATTTGTCCTATTTGGTTTACATTAAGGACTAAACAATAAATTTCCCCAATTTTCTTTTCTTTGTGTCATTAGTTTGATAAATGATCATTCTGCCTATCTGCCTTATTCTACCTAAAGATCTTGTGTTGCCTTCACCTGTATTTAACTGTAACAATAAAATACTGATTATCCTAATTACAACCAAACACTGTAAATTCTGTGAGTGCGTTCTGTGGTTGTAATTAAAGTACATACATAGATGCAGGTCTGCTTCTGAGTCTTCTACTCAATATCAAGGCAAATGTTAATTAAACTATGACCATGAACATCAGTTAGAATAATGCGAATGAAAACTCTTTTTGTTGTGATCTGTTTTCTTCTGCAGCTTAAAGTCAACAATGTGAGGGCAAAGTCAGTGGAAAGAACATCCAGTGTCAGTTTGCTGCACAGTACCAGACTCTACTAGCACCACAACTAGAGCAGACACAAGCACTACAAGTTTCTCAATGTCAGTCTCCACTGGAACTTACAATGCCAGTAAGCTAACACATCAACATCACATCAATTGCCCTTTCAACAGACCACTCACACCCAACATTACAGACACTATCACAGACGATATATCAATAGTGGCGAGCTCAGACAAGGAGGAGACAGAGGTATTGTTTGGTCTTGCTTCCCGCGAGCTAGCCAGGGAGCACAGCCATTTATTTAAATCTGCGCAGGAGCACTGCCGCTAGCAAACTGCTCCGCGCCGCAACCACAACAACAACACAAAATGGCGCTCTCTCACCGGGAAACACACAGTTGCAGAGAGAGCGTCACCCGTAACCATGGCAACAGAACATTAATGTCGGTAACAAACCCCGAACAGCTCTGGCCCACTACAATATGTTGTCATGCACTTTAAACACATCAGTGATCTTTTTGTCTATGGTTGTTCTTTCAGGTTCTGATGGTCTGGGAAGCCCTACTGCAAGATAACAACTGGTGTGGTAGACCTGGCAAATGTTAATGCCACTATCAATAATCAGATTAATTCCAACACCACAGCACCACCCAACACAACTGCAGCTCCAACAACACCTGCCCCACTGGTGCCTGACACTAATGTGACAATTCTTAATGTGAGTAATGTAGAAAAACTTAAAATAAATAAAATAATTATTTAATTACTAAAGCAAAAGACTGAGGAAATCCATATCAGGGGATAATAAATAGCATTGATCAGTACCTATTAACATATACACTGCCCCATTCACTAACATGGATCTTATTTGTTCTTGCAGGCCTCTATTACTAGAATGAATGTGGCAGGAAACAGCTGTGTGCAGCTCAGCCCTCTGGCTGTGACCCCTCAAACGGACATGTTTCTTCCTTGGTGCCCAAGCGTTGGAGGTCAAAATTTTATGTTTGACCTTGCAGGAATCAGACGGCTACATTGCTGCCACCCTGTCACGTAACACACAGGTATGTCAAATTTGATCATTTCAGCACAAATGAAAATGCAGTGAAGTTTAACAATGAGACAGTCTAGTATTTTTAGTCGTCATCTTTATAGAGAGGTAACATTTACAATGTCTGGTTTTTCACCACAGGGAGTCAATGACACAACCTACATCTGTGCAAATAACAATGGTGTAGTCAAATTCTTCAGTGCTCTTCTGAACAACGGCAAGCTGACTCGCACACCGGTGAGTTCTACTAGAAGTTAAACTTTTTGTTATTTGATTGGCATCTTTTAAAAAGAAATGTTTACAACATTTGTCCTATTTGGTTTACATTAAGGACTAAACAATAAATTTCCCCAATTTCTTTTCTTTGTGTCATTAGTTTGATAAATGATCATTCTGCCTATCTGCCTTATTCTACCTAAAGATCTTGTGTTGCCTTCACCTGTATTTAACTGTAACAATAAAATACTGATTATCCTAATTACAACCAAACACTGTAAATTCTGTGAGTGCGTTCTGTGGTTGTAATTAAAGTACATACATAGATGCAGGTCTGCCTTCTGAGTCTTCTACTCAATATCAAGGCAAATGTTAATTAAACTATGACCATGAACATCAGTTAGAATAATGCGAATGAAACTCTTTTTGTTGTGATCTGTTTTCTTCTGCAGCTTAAAGTCAACAATGTGAGGGGCAAAGTCAGTGGAAAGAACATCCAGTGTCAGTTTGCTGCCACAGTACCAGACTCTACTAGCACCACAACTAGAGCAGACACAAGCACTACAAGTTCTCAATGTCAGTCTCCACTGGAACTTACAATGCCAGTAAGCTAACACATCAACATCACATCAATTGCCCTTTCAACAGACCACTACACCCAACTTACAGACACTATCACAGACGATATATCAATAGTGTGGCGAGCTCAGACAAGGAGGAGACAGAGGTATTGTTTGGTCTTGCTTCCGCGAGCTAGCCAGGGAGCACAGCCATTTATTTAAATCTGCGCAGGAGCACTGCGCTAGCAAACTGCTCCGCGCCGCAACCACAACAACAACAACACAAAATGGCGCTCTCTCACCGGGAACACACAGTTGCAGAGAGAGCGTCACCCGTAACCATGGCAACAGAACATTAATGTCGGTAACAAAACCCCGAACAGCTCTGGCCCACTACAATATGTTGTCATGCACTTTAAACACAACAGTGATCTTTTTGTCTATGGTTGTTCTTTCAGGTTCTGATGGTCTGGGAAGCCCTACTGCCAAGATAACAACTGGTGTGGTAGACCTGGCAAATGTTAATGCCACTATCAATAATCAGATTAATTCCAACACCACAGCACCACCCAACACAACTGCAGCTCCAACAACACCTGCCCCACTGGTGCCTGACACTAATGTGACAATTCTTAATGTGAGTAATGTAGAAAAACTTAAAAATAAATAAAATAATTATTTAATTACTAAAGCAAAAGACTGAGGAAATCCATATCAGGGGATAATAACATGGCATTGATCAGTACCTATTAACATATACACTGCCGCTTTCACTAACATGGATCTTATTTGTTCTTGCAGGCTCTATTACTAGAACTGAATGTGGCAGGAACAGCTGTGTGCAGCTCAGCCTCTGGCTGTGACCCTCAAACGGGACATGTTTCTTCCTTGGTGCCCAAGCGCTTGGAGGTCAAAATTTTATGTTTGACCTTGCAGGAGAATCAGACGCTACATTGCTGCCACCCTGTCACGTAACACACAGGTATGTCAAATTTGATCATTTCAGCACAATGAAAATGCAGTGAAGTTTAACAATGAGACAGTCTAGTATTTTGTAGTCGTCATCTTTATAGAGAGGTAACATTTACAATGTCTGGTTTTTCACCACAGGGAGTCAATGACACACTACATCTGTGCAAATAACAATGGTGTAGTCAATTCTTCATGCTCTTCTGAACAACGGCAAGCTGACTCGCACACCGGTGAGTTCTACTAGAAGTTAAACTTTTTGTTATTTGATTGGCATCTTTTAAAAAGAAATATTTACAACATTTGTCCTATTTGGTTTACATTAAGGACTAAACAATAAATTTCCCCAATTTTCTTTCTTTGTGTCATTAGTTTGATAAATGATCATTCTGCCTATCTGCCTTATTCTACCTAAAGATTTGTGTTGCCTTCACTGTATTTAACTGTAACAATAAAATACTGATTATCCTAATTACAACCAACACTGTAAATTCTGTGAGTGCGTTCTGTGGTTGTAATTAAAGTACATACATAGATGCAGGTCTGCCTTCTGAGTCTTCTACTCAATATCAAGGCAAATGTTAATTAAACTATGACCATGAACATCAGTTAGAATAATACGAATGAAACTCTTTTTGTTGTGATCTGTTTTCTTCTGCAGCTTAAAGTCAACAATGTGAGGGGCAAAGTCAGTGGAAGAACATCCAGTGTCAGTTTGCTGCCACAGTACCAGACTCTACTAGCACCACAACTAGAGCAGACACAAGCACTACAGTTTCTCAATGTCAGTCTCCACTGGAACTTACAATGCCAGTAAGCTAACACATCAACATCACATCAATTGCCCTTTCAACAGACCACTGACACCCAACATTACAGACACTATCACAGACGATATATCAATATTGTGGCGAGCTCAGACAAGGAGGAGACAGAGGTATTGTTTGGTCTTGCTTCCCGCGAACACACAGTTGCAGAGAGAGCGTCACCCGTAACCATGGCAACAGAACATAAATGTCATAAAAAACCCCGAACAGCCCTGGCCCGCTTCATAGCCCCACCTAAGGGGTCAGTCGTCCCCGACAACCCCATTTCCAACACAAAGTCCTGCAAATGTCCATGTGTCTTCATTCGGCGCGCAGGCCGATCTCGACCACCAGGGGAAGAGTCTCTTGGATGAGAACCTGGGGTGCCGCCAGCATCCCCTGCCCCAGCGGCTGCTGGAGTGGGCGGGCGGTACGGTGAGAGCCTTCCTGGTACAACACCGCCACGCGCCCTGGCCCGGCATGCGGATCGGTACACCACTTCTGTTAGCCGCCCACGACTTCCGCCGGCCCTTGCCAGTGACCGCACAGCCTGGGGGACACCCCTCTCTTGCGAACCGGGCAGTACACCCAAACCTTGTCGCCAGGCACGAAAGCTCCCCTCGGCACCTGGTGTCGCAGGCTCTTTTCTGTCGTACTCCGGCGCTGAACTGGGCCTGGCGGGTGTAGTCATGAACCACTCGCGGCCGCTCCCTCAGCCTCCTGTAGCAGTCCCTGGCCACCAAACGCTCCGGTACCCTGCCTCGGGGACGGGGAAAGGCCCTAGGACGTCTCCTCCCACTCTCTCCATCGGGGCCCCACCCAATGCGGCTGCAGGGGAGCAGTGGGGCGTTGAGTGGGCCCTTCTGTGCCGTACAGGTGTCACAGCAGTGCACATGAAGTTCCACATCCCGTCGACAACCAGGCCAGTAGAACTGCCCCTGAGACGGCGGAGAGTTTTAGCATTCCCATAGTGGCTGGCCCCACCGAGCCGTGGACAAGCTCGAGCACCTGCGACCGCAGCGACCGAGGCACCAACAGCTGCGGGAGATCCTTGCCTTGTTCGGGGCCCGCCATCTCCGGTACAGGAGGCCGTCGTGGGTCTCCAGATTGTTGTACTGGGAGTAGTAGGCCTTCACTTCGGGCCTCTGTCCTGACACCCCTGTCAGCCTGAGCGTCGTGCTGCCTCCAGCAGGCCCCACCTGACCAACGTCGCATCAGCCTCCTGCTCCTGCTTCAGCTGCTGCATGGTCACGAGAGCCATCCCCTCCGTCGGCTTTGGCCCGAGCAGTAGCCACGCCCCATGCCTTGTGGCCCGCTCTCCTGCCGTTTCGAGAGGGGCAGCTGGCGTGGGCGCAGACAGATGGGTTGAGCAGAGCCGGTGTCGATGGCGTGCTGAACTGCTGCGTCTGCCTGCAGTCTCTGGTTCCCTGCTTTGACCACACTGGAGAGCCAGAGTCTCTGTACCAAGAGTGATAGCCAGCTTCGCGGTGTAAACGCAGGCCCCCAGCGGGTCACCAGATCAAGGCGATGATGCACTGGTCTTGGATGTCAGCAAGCCAGAAGTCGTGCACCAGCTCCAGATCCTTCATTCGGATCTGCAACGGTTTCTTACCCCGCATGTCAGTTCTCTCCCCGTCACTGTCATCAGCTGGGTGTCGGTGGGTGACCACCCATCACAAGCGGCCCGGATGTTCCAGGATACACACCAGGTCGTATTAGGGAAATGGTGGACCCCGTGTCCACCAGGGCCTGGCAGGGCTGGTCCTCAACACAGCAGCTCAGGTAGAGTCCCTTCAGGTGCCCGACTAGGCCCGCCACCGTGCATCGTTCTTGGAGGGGGCAGGAAGCTGGAGCGGTGGTCCCTCGCTGTACCGCTCCCCTCTCATCCCCTGAGGCCACATAGTTCTGGCCTTTTGGGCGGGCGCCAAGCAGTCGCGCGCCACGTGGCCAGGCTCATCGCACGGTAGCAGCGTCGGTCGGTCGACGGGGACGCCTCCAGGGCACGAGGGCTGCGGCTGGCATATCCCGTGACCTCCCTCTCACTGTCGCAGTCTGCGGCTCTGATTTGAGGGTAGTTTGGGGGGCGCAACTGCTGGTCAGGTCGCGATGTAAGCACAAGCTCGGCCCTTTCAGCCTCAAGGAGCGCCTCACGGAGAGTCTGAGGCATGGCCAGGCGGACGTGTTGGCGTAGTCGCTCTGGGAAAGTCCTCGCAGGAAAGCATGCAGGCTAAGCTCCTCACGGGGTGCTGCTGGGAACTCTGGATAGCCACGATGAGCATACAGCAACACATCCGCTGCAAAGGTGCCAGGCTCTCCCCCGGCCTACGGCTCCGGTTGGTCAGCTGCTCCTGCTCTGATCAGTGGAGTGCCGCTGCCCAAATCGCCTCTCGAGTGCTATGGTGAGGGTCTGGAGCTCATGCTGCTCTGACGGGCTAGGTCAAGGAGTACCTGCAGTGCATCTCCTTCCAATGCTAGCGCTAAGTTGGTAGCAGCCTCTTCATCGCTCCAGCCATTATGCCTCGCGGCTAGCCGTACTTGTGAGAGGTAGGGCTCTAGCGGGGTTATCCCGTTGTATTTCGGTACCTTAGCTGCCGTTGCAGGCATCACTGCTCGCTGTCGGGGGCCCGGCATGTCGGTCGACAGAGGCAGCCCATGAAGCATTGTCCTAGCGTCGGTCGCCACGGGCTGCTGCCGCGGTGCGCTCGCGCCATCGGGACCCGTCGGGGACTTACATGGCCGCTCGCTTGCTCCAGCCTCTGAGTCTCTCTCTCCATTCCGGCGAGGGTGAGCTATCCCACTTCTGACACCAATGTGGCGAGCTCAGAGAAGGAGGAGACAGAGGTATTGTTTGGTCTTGCTTCCCACGAGCTAGCCAGGGAGCACAGCCATTTATTTAAATCTGCGCAGGAGCACTGCCGCTAGCAAACTGCTCCGCGCTGCAACCACAACAACAACAACACAAAATGGCGCTCTCTCACCGGAAACACACAGTTGCAGAGAGAGCGTCACGCGTAACCATGGCAACAGAACATAAATGTCAATAACAAACCCCGAACAGCCCTGGCCCACTACAATATGTTGTCATGCACTTTAAACACATCAGTGATCTTTTGTCTATGGTTGTTCTTTCAGGTTCTGATGGTCTGGGAAGCCCTACTGCCAAGATAACAACTGGTGTGGTAGACCTGGCAAATGTTAATGCCACTATCAATAATCAGATTAATTCCACACCACAGCACCACCACACAACTGCAGCTCCAACAACACCTGCCCCACTGGTGCCTGACACTAATGTGACAATTCTTAATGTGAGTAATGTAGAAAAACTTAAAAATAAATAAAATAATTATTTAATTACTAAAGCAAAAGACTGAGGAAATCCATATCAGGGGATAATAAATAGCATTGATCAGTACCTATTAACATATACACTGCCCCATTCACTAACATGGATCTTATTTGTTCTTGCAGGCCTCTATTACTAGAACTGAATGTGGCAGGAAACAGCTGTGTGCAGCTCAGCCCTCTGGCTGTGACCCTCAAACGGGACATGTTTCTTCCTTGGTGCCCAAGCGCTTGGAGGTCAAAATTTTATGTTTGACCTTGCAGGAGAATCAGACGGCTACATTGCTGCCACGCTGTCACGTAACACACAGGTATGTCAATTTGATCATTTCAGCACAAATGAAAATGCAGTGAAGTTTAACAATGAGACAGTCTAGTATTTTGTTAGTCGTCATCTTTATAGAGAGGTAACATTTACAATGTCTGGTTTTTCACCACAGGGAGTCAATGACACAACCTACATCTGTGCAAATAACAATGGTGTAGTCAAATTCTTCAGTGCTCTTCTGAACAACGGCAAGCTGACTCGCACACCGGTGAGTTCTACTAGAAGTTAAACTTTTGTTATTTGATTGGCATCTTTTAAAAAGAAATGTTTACAACATTTGTCCTATTTGGTTTACATTAAGGACTAAACAATAAATTTCCCCAATTTTCTTTTCTTTGTGTCATTAGTTTGATAAATGATCATTCTGCCTATCTGCCTTATTCTACCTAAAGATCTTGTGTTGCCTTCACCTGTATTTAACTGTAACAATAAATACTGATTATCCTAATTACAACCAAACACTGTAAATTCTGTGAGTGCGTTCTGTGGTTGTAATTAAAGTACATACATAGATGCAGGTCTGCCTTCTGAGTCTTCTACTCAATATCAAGGCAAATGTTAATTAAACTATGACCATGAACATCAGTTAGAATAATGCGAATGAAAACTCTTTTTGTTGTGATCTGTTTTCTTCTGCAGCTTAAAGTCAACAATGTGAGGGGCAAAGTCAGTGGAAAGAACATCCAGTGTCAGTTTGCTGCCACAGTACCAGACTCTACTAGCACCACAACTAGAGCAGACACAAGCACTACAAGTTTCTCAATGTCAGTCTCCACTGGAACTTACAATGCCAGTAAGCTAACACATCAACATCACATCAATTGCCCTTTCAACAGACCACTCACACCCAACATTACAGACACTATCACAGACGATATATCAATAGTGTGGCGAGCTCAGACAAGGAGGAGACAGAGGTATTGTTTGGTCTTGCTTCCCGCGAGCTAGCCAGGGAGCACAGCCATTTATTTAAATCTGCGCAGGAGCACTGCCGCTAGCAAACTGCTCCGCGCCGCAACCACAACAACAACAACACAAAATGGCGCTCTCTCACCGGGAAACACACAGTTGCAGAGAGAGCGTCACCCGTAACCATGGCAACAGAACATTAATGTCGGTAACAAAACCCCGAACAGCTCTGGCCCACTACAATATGTTGTCATGCACTTTAAACACAACAGTGATCTTTTTGTCTATGGTTGTTCTTTCAGGTTCTGATGGTCTGGGAAGCCCTACTGCCAAGATAACAACTGGTGTGGTAGACCTGGCAAATGTTAATGCCACTATCAATAATCAGATTAATTCCAACACCACAGCACCACCCAACACAACTGCAGCTCCAACAACACCTGCCCACTGGTGCCTGACACTAATGTGACAATTCTTAATGTGAGTAATGTAGAAAAACTTAAAAATAAATAAAATAATTATTTAATTACTAAAGCAAAAGACTGAGGAAATCCATATCAGGGGATAATAAAATAGCATTGATCAGTACCTATTAACATATACACTGCCCCATTCACTAACATGGATCTTATTTGTTCTTGCAGGCCTCTATTACTAGAACTGAATGTGGCAGGAAACAGCTGTGTGCAGCTCAGCCCTCTGGCTGTGACCCCTCAAACGGGACATGTTTCTTCCTTGGTGCCCAAGCGCTTGGAGGTCAAAATTTTATGTTTGACCTTGCAGGAGAATCAGACGGCTACATTGCTGCCACCCTGTCACGTAACACACAGGTATGTCAAATTTGATCATTTCAGCACAAATGAAAATGCAGTGAAGTTTAACAATGAGACAGTCTAGTATTTTGTTAGTCGTCATCTTTATAGAGAGGTAACATTTACAATGTCTGGTTTTTCACCACAGGGAGTCAATGACACAACCTACATCTGTGCAAATAACAATGGTGTAGTCAAATTCTTCAGTGCTCTTCTGAACAACGGCAAGCTGACTCGCACACCGGTGAGTTCTACTAGAAGTTAAACTTTTTGTTATTTGATTGGCATCTTTTAAAAAAGAAATGTTTACAACATTTGTCCTATTTGGTTTACATTAAGGACTAAACAATAAATTTCCCCAATTTTCTTTTCTTTGTGTCATTAGTTTGATAAATGATCATTCTGCCTATCTGCCTTATTCTACCTAAAGATCTTGTGTTGCCTTCACCTGTATTTAACTGTAACAATAAAATACTGATTATCCTAATTACAACCAAACACTGTAAATTCTGTGAGTGCGTTCTGTGGTTGTAATTAAAGTACATACATAGATGCAGGTCTGCCTTCTGAGTCTTCTACTCAATATCAAGGCAAATGTTAATTAAACTATGACCATGAACATCAGTTAGAATAATGCGAATGAAAACTCTTTTTGTTGTGATCTGTTTTCTTCTGCAGCTTAAAGTCAACAATGTGAGGGGCAAAGTCAGTGGAAAGAACATCCAGTGTCAGTTTGCTGCCACAGTACCAGACTCTACTAGCACCACAACTAGAGCAGACACAAGCACTACAAGTTTCTCAATGTCAGTCTCCACTGGAACTTACAATGCCAGTAAGCTAACACATCAACATCACATCAATTGCCCTTTCAACAGACCACTCACACCCAACATTACAGACACTATCACAGACGATATATCAATAGTGTGGCGAGCTCAGACAAGGAGGAGACAGAGGTATTGTTTGGTCTTGCTTCCCGCGAGCTAGCCAGGGAGCACAGCCATTTATTTAAATCTGCGCAGGAGCACTGCCGCTAGCAAACTGCTCCGCGCCGCAACCACAACAACAACAACACAAAATGGCGCTCTCTCACCGGGAAACACACAGTTGCAGAGAGAGCGTCACCCGTAACCATGGCAACAGAACATTAATGTCGGTAACAAAACCCCGAACAGCTCTGGCCCACTACAATATGTTGTCATGCACTTTAAACACATCAGTGATCTTTTTGTCTATGGTTGTTCTTTCAGGTTCTGATGGTCTGGGAAGCCCTACTGCCAAGATAACAACTGGTGTGGTAGACCTGGCAAATGTTAATGCCACTATCAATAATCAGATTAATTCCAACACCACAGCACCACCCAACACAACTGCAGCTCCAACAACACCTGCCCCACTGGTGCCTGACACTAATGTGACAATTCTTAATGTGAGTAATGTAGAAAAACTTAAAAATAAATAAAATAATTATTTAATTACTAAAGCAAAAGACTGAGGAAATCCATATCAGGGGATAATAAAATAGCATTGATCAGTACCTATTAACATATACACTGCCCCATTCACTAACATGGATCTTATTTGTTCTTGCAGGCCTCTATTACTAGAACTGAATGTGGCAGGAAACAGCTGTGTGCAGCTCAGCCCTCTGGCTGTGACCCCTCAAACGGGACATGTTTCTTCCTTGGTGCCCAAGCGCTTGGAGGTCAAAATTTTATGTTTGACCTTGCAGGAGAATCAGACGGCTACATTGCTGCCACCCTGTCACGTAACACACAGGTATGTCAAATTTGATCATTTCAGCACAAATGAAAATGCAGTGAAGTTTAACAATGAGACAGTCTAGTATTTTGTTAGTCGTCATCTTTATAGAGAGGTAACATTTACAATGTCTGGTTTTTCACCACAGGGAGTCAATGACACAACCTACATCTGTGCAAATAACAATGGTGTAGTCAAATTCTTCAGTGCTCTTCTGAACAACGGCAAGCTGACTCGCACACCGGTGAGTTCTACTAGAAGTTAAACTTTTTGTTATTTGATTGGCATCTTTTAAAAAAGAAATGTTTACAACATTTGTCCTATTTGGTTTACATTAAGGACTAAACAATAAATTTCCCCAATTTTCTTTTCTTTGTGTCATTAGTTTGATAAATGATCATTCTGCCTATCTGCCTTATTCTACCTAAAGATCTTGTGTTGCCTTCACCTGTATTTAACTGTAACAATAAAATACTGATTATCCTAATTACAACCAAACACTGTAAATTCTGTGAGTGCGTTCTGTGGTTGTAATTAAAGTACATACATAGATGCAGGTCTGCCTTCTGAGTCTTCTACTCAATATCAAGGCAAATGTTAATTAAACTATGACCATGAACATCAGTTAGAATAATGCGAATGAAAACTCTTTTTGTTGTGATCTGTTTTCTTCTGCAGCTTAAAGTCAACAATGTGAGGGGCAAAGTCAGTGGAAAGAACATCCAGTGTCAGTTTGCTGCCACAGTACCAGACTCTACTAGCACCACAACTAGAGCAGACACAAGCACTACAAGTTTCTCAATGTCAGTCTCCACTGGAACTTACAATGCCAGTAAGCTAACACATCAACATCACATCAATTGCCCTTTCAACAGACCACTCACACCCAACATTACAGACACTATCACAGACGATATATCAATAGTGTGGCGAGCTCAGACAAGGAGGAGACAGAGGTATTGTTTGGTCTTGCTTCCCGCGAGCTAGCCAGGGAGCACAGCCATTTATTTAAATCTGCGCAGGAGCACTGCCGCTAGCAAACTGCTCCGCGCCGCAACCACAACAACAACAACACAAAATGGCGCTCTCTCACCGGGAAACACACAGTTGCAGAGAGAGCGTCACCCGTAACCATGGCAACAGAACATTAATGTCAGTAACAAAACCCCGAACAGCTCTGGCCCACTACAATATGTTGTCATGCACTTTAAACACAACAGTGATCTTTTTGTCTATGGTTGTTCTTTCAGGTTCTGATGGTCTGGGAAGCCCTACTGCCAAGATAACAACTGGTGTGGTAGACCTGGCAAATGTTAATGCCACTATCAATAATCAGATTAATTCCAACACCACAGCACCACCCAACACAACTGCAGCTCCAACAACACCTGCCCCACTGGTGCCTGACACTAATGTGACAATTCTTAATGTGAGTAATGTAGAAAAACTTAAAAATAAATAAAATAATTATTTAATTACTAAAGCAAAAGACTGAGGAAATCCATATCAGGGGATAATAACATGGCATTGATCAGTACCTATTAACATATACACTGCCGCTTTCACTAACATGGATCTTATTTGTTCTTGCAGGCCTCTATTACTAGAACTGAATGTGGCAGGAAACAGCTGTGTGCAGCTCAGCCCTCTGGCTGTGACCCCTCAAACGGGACATGTTTCTTCCTTGGTGCCCAAGCGCTTGGAGGTCAAAATTTTATGTTTGACCTTGCAGGAGAATCAGACGGCTACATTGCTGCCACCCTGTCACGTAACACACAGGTATGTCAAATTTGATCATTTCAGCACAAATGAAAATGCAGTGAAGTTTAACAATGAGACAGTCTAGTATTTTGTTAGTCGTCATCTTTATAGAGAGGTAACATTTACAATGTCTGGTTTTTCACCACAGGGAGTCAATGACACAACCTACATCTGTGCAAATAACAATGGTGTAGTCAAATTCTTCAGTGCTCTTCTGAACAACGGCAAGCTGACTCGCACACCGGTGAGTTCTACTAGAAGTTAAACTTTTTGTTATTTGATTGGCATCTTTTAAAAAAGAAATATTTACAACATTTGTCCTATTTGGTTTACATTAAGGACTAAACAATAAATTTCCCCAATTTTCTTTTCTTTGTGTCATTAGTTTGATAAATGATCATTCTGCCTATCTGCCTTATTCTACCTAAAGATCTTGTGTTGCCTTCACCTGTATTTAACTGTAACAATAAAATACTGATTATCCTAATTACAACCAAACACTGTAAATTCTGTGAGTGCGTTCTGTGGTTGTAATTAAAGTACATACATAGATGCAGGTCTGCCTTCTGAGTCTTCTACTCAATATCAAGGCAAATGTTAATTAAACTATGACCATGAACATCAGTTAGAATAATACGAATGAAAACTCTTTTTGTTGTGATCTGTTTTCTTCTGCAGCTTAAAGTCAACAATGTGAGGGGCAAAGTCAGTGGAAAGAACATCCAGTGTCAGTTTGCTGCCACAGTACCAGACTCTACTAGCACCACAACTAGAGCAGACACAAGCACTACAAGTTTCTCAATGTCAGTCTCCACTGGAACTTACAATGCCAGTAAGCTAACACATCAACATCACATCAATTGCCCTTTCAACAGACCACTGACACCCAACATTACAGACACTATCACAGACGATATATCAATATTGTGGCGAGCTCAGACAAGGAGGAGACAGAGGTATTGTTTGGTCTTGCTTCCCGCGAACACACAGTTGCAGAGAGAGCGTCACCCGTAACCATGGCAACAGAACATAAATGTCAATAACAAAACCCCGAACAGCCCTGGCCCGCTTCATAGCCCCCACCTAAGGGGTCAGTCGTCCCCGACAACCCCATTTCCCAACACAAAGTCCTGCAAATGTCCATGTGTCTTCATTCGGCGCGCAGGCCGATCTCGACCACCAGGGGAAGAGTCTCTTGGATGAGAACCTGGGGTGCCGCCAGCATCCCCTGCCCCAGCGGCTGCTGGAGTGGGCGGGCGGTACGGTGAGAGCCTCTCCTGGTACAACACCGCCACGCGCCCTGGGCCCGGCATGCGGATCCGGTACACCACTTCTGTTAGCCGCCCCACGACTTCCGCCGGCCCTTGCCAGTGACCGCACAGCCTGGGGGACACCCCTCTCTTGCGAACCGGGCAGTACACCCAAACCTTGTCGCCAGGCACGAAAGCTCCCCTCGGCACCTGGTGTCGCAGGCTCTTTTCTGTCGTACTCCGGCGCTGAACTGGGCCTGGCGGGTGTAGTCATGAACCACTCGCGGCCGCTCCCTCAGCCTCCTGTAGCAGTCCCTGGCCACCAACACGCTCCGGTACCCTGCCTCGGGGACGGGGAAAGGCCCTAGGACGTCTCCTCCCACTCTCTCCATCGGGGCCCCCACCCAATGCGGCTGCAGGGGAGCAGTGGGGCGTTGAGTGGGGCCCTTCTGTGCCGTACAGGTGTCACAGCAGTGCACATGAAGTTCCACATCCCGTCGACAACCAGGCCAGTAGAACTGCCCCCTGAGACGGCGGAGAGTTTTAGCATTCCCATAGTGGCTGGCCCCACCGAGCCGTGGACAAGCTCGAGCACCTGCGACCGCAGCGACCGAGGCACCAACAGCTGCGGGAGATCCTTGCCTTGTTCGGGGGCCCGCCATCTCCGGTACAGGAGGCCGTCGTGGGTCTCCAGATTGTTGTACTGGGAGTAGTAGGCCTTCACTTCGGGCCTCTGTCCTGACACCCCTGTCCAGCCTGAGCGTCGTGCTGCCTCCAGCCAGGCCCCCACCTGAACCAACGTCGCATCAGCCTCCTGCTCCTGCTTCAGCTGCTGCATGGTCAACGAGAGCCATCCCCCTCCGTCGGCTTTGGCCCGAGCAGTAGCCACGCCCCATGCCTTGTGGGCCCGCTCTCCCTGCCGTTTCGAGAGGGGCAGCTGGCGTGGGCGCAGACAGATGGGTTGAGCAGAGCCGGTGTCGATGGCGTGCTGAACCTGCTGCGTCTGCCTGCAGTCTCTGGTTCCCTGCTTTTGACCACACTGGAGAGCCAGAGTCTCTGTACCAAGAGTGATAGCCAGCTTCGCGGTGTAAACGCAGGCCCCCCAGCGGGTCACCAGATCAAGGCCGATGATGCACTGGTCTTGGATGTCAGCAAGCCAGAAGTCGTGCACCAGCTCCAGATCCTTCATTCGGATCTGCAACGGTTTCTTACCCCGCATGTCAGTTCTCTCCCCCGTCACTGTCATCAGCTGGGTGTCGGTGGGTGACCAACCCATCACAAGCGGCCCGGATGTTCCAGGATACACACCAGGTCGTATTAGGGAAATGGTGGACCCCGTGTCCACCAGGGCCTGGCAGGGCTGGTCCTCAACACAGCAGCTCAGGTAGAGTCCCTTCAGGTGCCCGACTAGGCCCGCCACCGTGCATCGTTCTTGGAGGGGGGCAGGAAGCTGGAGCGGTGGTCCCCTCGCTGTACCGCTCCCCTCTCATCCCCCTGAGGCCACATAGTTCTGGCCTTTTGGGCGGGCGCCAAGCAGTCGCGCGCCACGTGGCCAGGCTCATCGCACCGGTAGCAGCGGTCGGTCGGTCGACGGGGACGCCTCCAGGGCACCGAGGGCTGCGGCTGGCATATCCCCGTGACCTCCCTCTCACTGTCGCAGTCTGCGGCTCTGATTTGAGGGTAGTTTGGGGGGCGCAACTGCTGGTCAGGTCGCGATGTAAGCACAAGCTCGGCCCTTTCAGCCTCAAGGAGCGCCTCACGGAGAGTCTGAGGCATGGCCAGGCGGACGTGTTGGCGTAGTCGCTCTGGGAAAAGTCCTCGCAGGAAAGCATGCAGGCTAAGCTCCTCACGGGGTGCTGCTGGGAACTCTGGATAGCCACGATGAGCATACAGCAACACATCCGCTGCAAAGGTGCCCAGGCTCTCCCCCGGCCTACGGCTCCGGTTGGTCAGCTGCTCCCTGCTCTGATCAGTGGAGTGCCGCTGCCCAAATCGCCTCTCGAGTGCTATGGTGAGGGTCTGGAGCTCATGCTGCTCTGACGGGGCTAGGTCAAGGAGTACCTGCAGTGCATCTCCTTCCAATGCTAGCGCTAAGTTGGTAGCAGCCTCTTCATCGCTCCAGCCATTATGCCTCGCGGCTAGCCGTACTTGTGAGAGGTAGGGCTCTAGCGGGGTTATCCCGTTGTATTTCGGTACCTTAGCTGCCGTTGCAGGCATCACTGCTCGCTGTCGGGGGCCCGGCATGTCGGTCGACAGAGGCAGCCCATGAAGCATTGTCCTAGCGTCGGTCGCCACGGGCTGCTGCCGCGGTGCGCTCGCGCCATCGGGACCCGTCGGGGGACTTACATGGCCGCTCGCTTGCTCCAGCCTCTGAGTCTCTCTCTCCATTCCGGCGAGGGTGAGCTATCCCACTTCTGACACCAATGTGGCGAGCTCAGAGAAGGAGGAGACAGAGGTATTGTTTGGTCTTGCTTCCCACGAGCTAGCCAGGGAGCACAGCCATTTATTTAAATCTGCGCAGGAGCACTGCCGCTAGCAAACTGCTCCGCGCTGCAACCACAACAACAACAACACAAAATGGCGCTCTCTCACCCGGAAACACACAGTTGCAGAGAGAGCGTCACGCGTAACCATGGCAACAGAACATAAATGTCAATAACAAATCCCCGAACAGCCCTGGCCCACTACAATATGTTGTCATGCACTTTAAACACATCAGTGATCTTTTTGTCTATGGTTGTTCTTTCAGGTTCTGATGGTCTGGGAAGCCCTACTGCCAAGATAACAACTGGTGTGGTAGACCTGGCAAATGTTAATGCCACTATCAATAATCAGATTAATTCCAACACCACAGCACCACCCAACACAACTGCAGCTCCAACAACACCTGCCCCACTGGTGCCTGACACTAATGTGACAATTCTTAATGTGAGTAATGTAGAAAAACTTAAAAATAAATAAAATAATTATTTAATTACTAAAGCAAAAGACTGAGGAAATCCATATCAGGGGATAATAAAATAGCATTGATCAGTACCTATTAACATATACACTGCCCCATTCACTAACATGGATCTTATTTGTTCTTGCAGGCCTCTATTACTAGAACTGAATGTGGCAGGAAACAGCTGTGTGCAGCTCAGCCCTCTGGCTGTGACCCCTCAAACGGGACATGTTTCTTCCTTGGTGCCCAAGCGCTTGGAGGTCAAAATTTTATGTTTGACCTTGCAGGAGAATCAGACGGCTACATTGCTGCCACGCTGTCACGTAACACACAGGTATGTCAAATTTGATCATTTCAGCACAAATGAAAATGCAGTGAAGTTTAACAATGAGACAGTCTAGTATTTTGTTAGTCGTCATCTTTATAGAGAGGTAACATTTACAATGTCTGGTTTTTCACCACAGGGAGTCAATGACACAACCTACATCTGTGCAAATAACAATGGTGTAGTCAAATTCTTCAGTGCTCTTCTGAACAACGGCAAGCTGACTCGCACACCGGTGAGTTCTACTAGAAGTTAAACTTTTTGTTATTTGATTGGCATCTTTTAAAAAAGAAATGTTTACAACATTTGTCCTATTTGGTTTACATTAAGGACTAAACAATAAATTTCCCCAATTTTCTTTTCTTTGTGTCATTAGTTTGATAAATGATCATTCTGCCTATCTGCCTTATTCTACCTAAAGATCTTGTGTTGCCTTCACCTGTATTTAACTGTAACAATAAAATACTGATTATCCTAATTACAACCAAACACTGTAAATTCTGTGAGTGCGTTCTGTGGTTGTAATTAAAGTACATACATAGATGCAGGTCTGCCTTCTGAGTCTTCTACTCAATATCAAGGCAAATGTTAATTAAACTATGACCATGAACATCAGTTAGAATAATGCGAATGAAAACTCTTTTTGTTGTGATCTGTTTTCTTCTGCAGCTTAAAGTCAACAATGTGAGGGGCAAAGTCAGTGGAAAGAACATCCAGTGTCAGTTTGCTGCCACAGTACCAGACTCTACTAGCACCACAACTAGAGCAGACACAAGCACTACAAGTTTCTCAATGTCAGTCTCCACTGGAACTTACAATGCCAGTAAGCTAACACATCAACATCACATCAATTGCCCTTTCAACAGACCACTCACACCCAACATTACAGACACTATCACAGACGATATATCAATAGTGTGGCGAGCTCAGACAAGGAGGAGACAGAGGTATTGTTTGGTCTTGCTTCCCGCGAGCTAGCCAGGGAGCACAGCCATTTATTTAAATCTGCGCAGGAGCACTGCCGCTAGCAAACTGCTCCGCGCCGCAACCACAACAACAACAACACAAAATGGCGCTCTCTCACCGGGAAACACACAGTTGCAGAGAGAGCGTCACCCGTAACCATGGCAACAGAACATTAATGTCGGTAACAAAACCCCGAACAGCTCTGGCCCACTACAATATGTTGTCATGCACTTTAAACACAACAGTGATCTTTTTGTCTATGGTTGTTCTTTCAGGTTCTGATGGTCTGGGAAGCCCTACTGCCAAGATAACAACTGGTGTGGTAGACCTGGCAAATGTTAATGCCACTATCAATAATCAGATTAATTCCAACACCACAGCACCACCCAACACAACTGCAGCTCCAACAACACCTGCCCCACTGGTGCCTGACACTAATGTGACAATTCTTAATGTGAGTAATGTAGAAAAACTTAAAAATAAATAAAATAATTATTTAATTACTAAAGCAAAAGACTGAGGAAATCCATATCAGGGGATAATAAAATAGCATTGATCAGTACCTATTAACATATACACTGCCCCATTCACTAACATGGATCTTATTTGTTCTTGCAGGCCTCTATTACTAGAACTGAATGTGGCAGGAAACAGCTGTGTGCAGCTCAGCCCTCTGGCTGTGACCCCTCAAACGGGACATGTTTCTTCCTTGGTGCCCAAGCGCTTGGAGGTCAAAATTTTATGTTTGACCTTGCAGGAGAATCAGACGGCTACATTGCTGCCACCCTGTCACGTAACACACAGGTATGTCAAATTTGATCATTTCAGCACAAATGAAAATGCAGTGAAGTTTAACAATGAGACAGTCTAGTATTTTGTTAGTCGTCATCTTTATAGAGAGGTAACATTTACAATGTCTGGTTTTTCACCACAGGGAGTCAATGACACAACCTACATCTGTGCAAATAACAATGGTGTAGTCAAATTCTTCAGTGCTCTTCTGAACAACGGCAAGCTGACTCGCACACCGGTGAGTTCTACTAGAAGTTAAACTTTTTGTTATTTGATTGGCATCTTTTAAAAAAGAAATGTTTACAACATTTGTCCTATTTGGTTTACATTAAGGACTAAACAATAAATTTCCCCAATTTTCTTTCTTTGTGTCATTAGTTTGATAAATGATCATTCTGCCTATCTGCCTTATTCTACCTAAAGATCTTGTGTTGCCTTCACCTGTATTTAACTGTAACAATAAAATACTGATTATCCTAATTACAACCAAACACTGTAAATTCTGTGAGTGCGTTCTGTGGTTGTAATTAAAGTACATACATAGATGCAGGTCTGCCTTCTGAGTCTTCTACTCAATATCAAGGCAAATGTTAATTAAACTATGACCATGAACATCAGTTAGAATAATGCGAATGAAAACTCTTTTTGTTGTGATCTGTTTTCTTCTGCAGCTTAAAGTCAACAATGTGAGGGGCAAAGTCAGTGGAAAGAACATCCAGTGTCAGTTTGCTGCCACAGTACCAGACTCTACTAGCACCACAACTAGAGCAGACACAAGCACTACAAGTTTCTCAATGTCAGTCTCCACTGGAACTTACAATGCCAGTAAGCTAACACATCAACATCACATCAATTGCCCTTTCAACAGACCACTCACACCCAACATTACAGACACTATCACAGACGATATATCAATAGTGTGGCGAGCTCAGACAAGGAGGAGACAGAGGTATTGTTTGGTCTTGCTTCCCGCGAGCTAGCCAGGGAGCACAGCCATTTATTTAAATCTGCGCAGGAGCACTGCCGCTAGCAAACTGCTCCGCGCCGCAACCACAACAACAACAACACAAAATGGCGCTCTCTCACCGGGAAACACACAGTTGCAGAGAGAGCGTCACCCGTAACCATGGCAACAGAACATTAATGTCGGTAACAAAACCCCGAACAGCTCTGGCCCACTACAATATGTTGTCATGCACTTTAAACACATCAGTGATCTTTTTGTCTATGGTTGTTCTTTCAGGTTCTGATGGTCTGGGAAGCCCTACTGCCAAGATAACAACTGGTGTGGTAGACCTGGCAAATGTTAATGCCACTATCAATAATCAGATTAATTCCAACACCACAGCACCACCCAACACAACTGCAGCTCCAACAACACCTGCCCCACTGGTGCCTGACACTAATGTGACAATTCTTAATGTGAGTAATGTAGAAAAACTTAAAAATAAATAAAATAATTATTTAATTACTAAAGCAAAAGACTGAGGAAATCCATATCAGGGGATAATAAAATAGCATTGATCAGTACCTATTAACATATACACTGCCCCATTCACTAACATGGATCTTATTTGTTCTTGCAGGCCTCTATTACTAGAACTGAATGTGGCAGGAAACAGCTGTGTGCAGCTCAGCCCTCTGGCTGTGACCCCTCAAACGGGACATGTTTCTTCCTTGGTGCCCAAGCGCTTGGAGGTCAAAATTTTATGTTTGACCTTGCAGGAGAATCAGACGGCTACATTGCTGCCACCCTGTCACGTAACACACAGGTATGTCAAATTTGATCATTTCAGCACAAATGAAAATGCAGTGAAGTTTAACAATGAGACAGTCTAGTATTTTGTTAGTCGTCATCTTTATAGAGAGGTAACATTTACAATGTCTGGTTTTTCACCACAGGGAGTCAATGACACAACCTACATCTGTGCAAATAACAATGGTGTAGTCAAATTCTTCAGTGCTCTTCTGAACAACGGCAAGCTGACTCGCACACCGGTGAGTTCTACTAGAAGTTAAACTTTTTGTTATTTGATTGGCATCTTTTAAAAAGAAATGTTTACAACATTTGTCCTATTTGGTTTACATTAAGGACTAAACAATAAATTTCCCCAATTTTCTTTTCTTTGTGTCATTAGTTTGATAAATGATCATTCTGCCTATCTGCCTTATTCTACCTAAAGATCTTGTGTTGCCTTCACCTGTATTTAACTGTAACAATAAAATACTGATTATCCTAATTACAACCAAACACTGTAAATTCTGTGAGTGCGTTCTGTGGTTGTAATTAAAGTACATACATAGATGCAGGTCTGCCTTCTGAGTCTTCTACTCAATATCAAGGCAAATGTTAATTAAACTATGACCATGAACATCAGTTAGAATAATGCGAATGAAAACTCTTTTTGTTGTGATCTGTTTTCTTCTGCAGCTTAAAGTCAACAATGTGAGGGGCAAAGTCAGTGGAAAGAACATCCAGTGTCAGTTTGCTGCCACAGTACCAGACTCTACTAGCACCACAACTAGAGCAGACACAAGCACTACAAGTTTCTCAATGTCAGTCTCCACTGGAACTTACAATGCCAGTAAGCTAACACATCAACATCACATCAATTGCCCTTTCAACAGACCACTCACACCCAACATTACAGACACTATCACAGACGATATATCAATAGTGTGGCGAGCTCAGACAAGGAGGAGACAGAGGTATTGTTTGGTCTTGCTTCCCGCGAGCTAGCCAGGGAGCACAGCCATTTATTTAAATCTGCGCAGGAGCACTGCCGCTAGCAAACTGCTCCGCGCCGCAACCACAACAACAACAACACAAAATGGCGCTCTCTCACCGGGAAACACACAGTTGCAGAGAGAGCGTCACCCGTAACCATGGCAACAGAACATTAATGTCGTAACAAAACCCGAACAGCTCTGGCCCACTACAATATGTTGTCATGCACTTTAAACACAACAGTGATCTTTTTGTCTATGGTTGTTCTTTCAGGTTCTGATGGTCTGGGAAGCCCTACTGCCAAGATAACAACTGGTGTGGTAGACCTGGCAAATGTTAATGCCACTATCAATAATCAGATTAATTCCAACACCACAGCACCACCAACACAACTGCAGCTCCAACAACACCTGCCCCACTGGTGCCTGACACTAATGTGACAATTCTTAATGTGAGTAATGTAGAAAACTTAAAAATAAATAAAATAATATTTAATTACTAAAGCAAAAGACTGAGGAAATCCATATCAGGGGATAATAACATGCATTGATCAGTACCTATTAACATATACACTGCCCCATTCACTAACATGGATCTTATTTGTTCTTGCAGGCCTCTATTACTAGAACTGAATGTGGCAGGAAACAGCTGTGTGCAGCTCAGCCCTCTGGCTGTGACCCCTCAAACGGGACATGTTTCTTCCTTGGTGCCCAAGCGCTTGGAGGTCAAAATTTTATGTTTGACCTTGCAGGAGAATCAGACGGCTACATTGCTGCCACCTGTCACGTAACACACAGGTATGTCAAATTTGATCATTTCAGCACAAATGAAAATGCAGTGAAGTTTAACAATGAGACAGTCTAGTATTTTGTTAGTCGTCATCTTTATAGAGAGGTAACATTTACAATGTCTGGTTTTTCACCACAGGGAGTCAATGACACAACCTACATCTGTGCAAATAACAATGGTGTAGTCAAATTCTTCAGTGCTCTTCTGAACAACGGCAAGCTGACTCGCACACCGGTGAGTTCTACTAGAAGTTAAACTTTTTGTTATTTGATTGGCATCTTTTAAAAAAGAAATATTTACAACATTTGTCCTATTTGGTTTACATTAAGGACTAAACAATAAATTTCCCCAATTTTCTTTTCTTTGTGTCATTAGTTTGATAAATGATCATTCTGCCTATCTGCCTTATTCTACCTAAAGATCTTGTGTTGCCTTCACCTGTATTTAACTGTAACAATAAAATACTGATTATCCTAATTACAACCAAACACTGTAAATTCTGTGAGTGCGTTCTGTGGTTGTAATTAAAGTACATACATAGATGCAGGTCTGCCTTCTGAGTCTTCTACTCAATATCAAGGCAAATGTTAATTAAACTATGACCATGAACATCAGTTAGAATAATACGAATGAAAACTCTTTTTGTTGTGATCTGTTTTCTTCTGCAGCTTAAAGTCAACAATGTGAGGGGCAAAGTCAGTGGAAAGAACATCCAGTGTCAGTTTGCTGCCACAGTACCAGACTCTACTAGCACCACAACTAGAGCAGACACAAGCACTACAAGTTTCTCAATGTCAGTCTCCACTGGAACTTACAATGCCAGTAAGCTAACACATCAACATCACATCAATTGCCCTTTCAACAGACCACTGACACCCAACATTACAGACACTATCACAGACGATATATCAATATTGTGGCGAGCTCAGACAAGGAGGAGACAGAGGTATTGTTTGTCTTGCTTCCGCGAACACACAGTTGCAGAGAGAGCGTCACCCGTAACCATGGCAACAGAACATAAATGTCAATAACAAAACCCCGAACAGCCCTGGCCCGCTTCATAGCCCCCACCTAAGGGTCAGTCGTCCCCGACAACCCCATTTCCCAACACAAAGTCCTGCAAATGTCCATGTGTCTTCATTCGGCGCGCAGGCCGATCTCGACCACCAGGGGAAGAGTCACTTGGATGAGAACCTGGGGTGCCGCCAGCATCCCCTGCCCCAGCGGCTGCTGGAGTGGGCGGGCGGTACGGTGAGAGCCTCTCCTGGTACAACACCGCCACGCGCCCTGGGCCCGGCATGCGGATCCGGTACACCACTTCTGTTAGCCGCCCCACGACTTCCGCCGGCCCTTGCCAGTGACCGCACAGCCTGGGGGACACCCCTCTCTTGCGAACCGGGCAGTACACCCAAACCTTGTCGCCAGGCACGAAAGCTCCCCCTCGGCACCTGGTGTCGCAGGCTCTTTTCTGTCGTACTCCGGCGCTGAACTGGGCCTGGCGGGTGTAGTCATGAACCACTCGCGGCCGCTCCCTCAGCCTCCTGTAGCAGTCCCTGGCCACCAACACGCTCCGGTACCCTGCCTCGGGGACGGGGAAAGGCCCTAGGACGTCTCCTCCCACTCTCTCCATCGGGGCCCCACCCAATGCGGCTGCAGGGGAGCAGTGGGGCGTTGAGTGGGGCCCTTCTGTGCCGTACAGGTGTCACAGCAGTGCACATGAAGTTCCACATCCCGTCGACAACCAGGCCAGTAGAACTGCCCCTGAGACGGCGGAGAGTTTTAGCATTCCCATAGTGGCTGGCCCCCACCGAGCCGTGGACAAGCTCGAGCACCTGCGACCGCAGCGACCGAGGCACCAACAGCTGCGGGAGATCCTTGCCTGTTCGGGGCCCGCCATCTCCGGTACAGGAGGCCGTCGTGGGTCTCCAGATTGTTGTACTGGGAGTAGTAGGCCTTCACTTCGGGCCTCTGTCCTGACACCCCTGTCCAGCCTGAGCGTCGTGCTGCCTCCAGCCAGGCCCCCACCTGAACCAACGTCGCATCAGCCTCCTGCTCCTGCTTCAGCTGCTGCATGGTCAACGAGAGCCATCCCCCTCCGTCGGCTTTGGCCCGAGCAGTAGCCACGCCCCATGCCTGTGGGCCCGCTCTCCCTGCCGTTTCGAGAGGGGCAGCTGGCGTGGGCGCAGACAGATGGGTTGAGCAGAGCCGGTGTCGATGGCGTGCTGAACCAGCTGCGTCTGCCTGCAGTCTCTGGTTCCCTGCTTTTGACCACACTGGAGAGCCAGAGTCTCTGTACCAAGAGTGATAGCCAGCTTCGCGGTGTAAACGCAGGCCCCCAGCGGGTCACCAGATCAAGGCCGATGATGCACTGGTCTTGGATGTCAGCAAGCCAGAAGTCGTGCACCAGCTCCAGATCCTTCATTCGGATCTGCAACGGTTTCTTACCCCGCATGTCAGTTCTCTCCCCCGTCACTGTCATCAGCTGGGTGTCGGTGGGTGACCAACCCATCACAAGCGGCCCGGATGTTCCAGGATACACACCAGGTCGTATTAGGGAAATGGTGGACCCCGTGTCCACCAGGGCCTGGCAGGGCTGGTCCTCAACACAGCAGCTCAGGTAGAGTCCCTTCAGGTGCCCGACTAGGCCCGCCACCGTGCATCGTTCTTGGAGGGGGCAGGAAGCTGGAGCGGTGGTCCCCTCGCTGTACCGCTCCCCTCTCATCCCCCTGAGGCCACATAGTTCTGGCCTTTGGGCGGGCGCCAAGCAGTCGCGCGCCACGTGGCCAGGCTCATCGCACCGGTAGCAGCGGTCGGTCGGTCGACGGGGACGCCTCCAGGGCACCGAGGGCTGCGGCTGGCATATCCCCGTGACCTCCCTCTCACTGTCGCAGTCTGCGGCTCTGATTTGAGGTAGTTTGGGGGGCGCAACTGCTGGTCAGGTCGCGATGTAAGCACAAGCTCGGCCCTTTCAGCCTCAAGGAGCGCCTCACGGAGAGTCTGAGGCATGGCCAGGCGGACGTGTTGGCGTAGTCGCTCTGGGAAAAGTCCTCGCAGGAAAGCATGCAGGCTAAGCTCCTCACGGGGTGCTGCTGGGAACTCTGGATAGCCACGATGAGCATACAGCAACACATCCGCTGCAAAGGTGCCCAGGCTCTCCCCCGGCCTACGGCTCCGGTTGGTCAGCTGCTCCCTGCTCTGATCAGTGGAGTGCCGCTGCCCAAATCGCCTCTCGAGTGCTATGGTGAGGGTCTGGAGCTCATGCTGCTCTGACGGGGCTAGGTCAAGGAGTACCTGCAGTGCATCTCCTTCCAATGCTAGCGCTAAGTTGGTAGCAGCCTCTTCATCGCTCCAGCCATTATGCCTCGCGGCTAGCCGTACTTGTGAGAGGTAGGCTCTAGCGGGTTATCCCGTTGTATTTCGGTACCTTAGCTGCCGTTGCAGGCATCACTGCTCGCTGTCGGGGGCCCGGCATGTCGGTCGACAGAGGCAGCCCATGAAGCATTGTCCTAGCGTCGGTCGCCACGGGCTGCTGCCGCGGTGCGCTCGCGCCATCGGGACCCGTCGGGGGACTTACATGGCCGCTCGCTTGCTCCAGCCTCTGAGTCTCTCTCTCCATTCCGGCGAGGGTGAGCTATCCCACTTCTGACACCAATGTGGCGAGCTCAGAGAAGGAGGAGACAGAGGTATTGTTTGGTCTTGCTTCCCACGAGCTAGCCAGGGAGCACAGCCATTTATTTAAATCTGCGCAGGAGCACTGCCGCTAGCAAACTGCTCCGCGCTGCAACCACAACAACAACAACACAAATGGCGCTCTCTCACCCGGAAACACACAGTTGCAGAGAGAGCGTCACCGTAACCATGGCAACAGAACATAAATGTCAATAACAAAACCCCGAACAGCCCTGGCCCACTACAATATGTTGTCATGCACTTTAAACACATCAGTGATCTTTTTGTCTATGGTTGTTCTTTCAGGTTCTGATGGTCTGGGAAGCCCTACTGCCAAGATAACAACTGGTGTGGTAGACCTGGCAAATGTTAATGCCACTATCAATAATCAGATTAATTCCAACACCACAGCACCACCCAACACAACTGCAGCTCCAACAACACCTGCCCACTGGTGCCTGACACTAATGTGACAATTCTTAATGTGAGTAATGTAGAAAAACTTAAAAATAAATAAAATAATTATTTAATTACTAAAGCAAAAGACTGAGGAAATCCATATCAGGGATAATAAAATAGCATTGATCAGTACCTATTAACATATACACTGCCCCATTCACTAACATGGATCTTATTTGTTCTTGCAGGCCTCTATTACTAGAACTGAATGTGGCAGGAAACAGCTGTGTGCAGCTCAGCCTCTGGCTGTGACCCTCAAACGGGACATGTTTCTTCCTTGGTGCCCAAGCGCTTGGAGGTCAAAATTTTATGTTTGACCTTGCAGGAGAATCAGACGGCTACATTGCTGCCACGCTGTCACGTAACACACAGGTATGTCAAATTTGATCATTTCAGCACAAATGAAATGCAGTGAAGTTTAACAATGAGACAGTCTAGTATTTTGTTAGTCGTCATCTTTATAGAGAGGTAACATTTACAATGTCTGGTTTTTCACCACAGGGAGTCAATGACACAACCTACATCTGTGCAAATAACAATGGTGTAGTCAAATTCTTCAGTGCTCTTCTGAACAACGGCAAGCTGACTCGCACACCGGTGAGTTCTACTAGAAGTTAAACTTTTTGTTATTTGATTGGCATCTTTTAAAAAAGAAATGTTTACAACATTTGTCCTATTTGGTTTACATTAAGGACTAAACAATAAATTTCCCCAATTTTCTTTTCTTTGTGTCATTAGTTTGATAAATGATCATTCTGCCTATCTGCCTTATTCTACCTAAAGATCTTGTGTTGCCTTCACCTGTATTTAACTGTAACAATAAAATACTGATTATCCTAATTACAACCAAACACTGTAAATTCTGTGAGTGCGTTCTGTGGTTGTAATTAAAGTACATACATAGATGCAGGTCTGCCTTCTGAGTCTTCTACTCAATATCAAGGCAAATGTTAATTAAACTATGACCATGAACATCAGTTAGAATAATGCGAATGAAAACTCTTTTTGTTGTGATCTGTTTTCTTCTGCAGCTTAAAGTCAACAATGTGAGGGGCAAAGTCAGTGGAAAGAACATCCAGTGTCAGTTTGCTGCCACAGTACCAGACTCTACTAGCACCACAACTAGAGCAGACACAAGCACTACAAGTTCTCAATGTCAGTCTCCACTGGAACTTACAATGCCAGTAAGCTAACACATCAACATCACATCAATTGCCCTTTCAACAGACCACTCACACCCAACATTACAGACACTATCACAGACGATATATCAATAGTGTGGCGAGCTCAGACAAGGAGGAGACAGAGGTATTGTTTGGTCTTGCTTCCGCGAGCTAGCCAGGGAGCACAGCCATTTATTTAAATCTGCGCAGGAGCACTGCCGCTAGCAAACTGCTCCGCGCCGCAACCACAACAACAACAACACAAAATGGCGCTCTCTCACCGGGAAACACACAGTTGCAGAGAGAGCGTCACCCGTAACCATGGCAACAGAACATTAATGTCGGTAACAAAACCCCGAACAGCTCTGGCCCACTACAATATGTTGTCATGCACTTTAAACACAACAGTGATCTTTTTGTCTATGGTTGTTCTTTCAGGTTCTGATGGTCTGGGAAGCCCTACTGCCAAGATAACAACTGGTGTGGTAGACCTGGCAAATGTTAATGCCACTATCAATAATCAGATTAATTCCAACACCACAGCACCACCCAACACAACTGCAGCTCCAACAACACCTGCCCCACTGGTGCCTGACACTAATGTGACAATTCTTAATGTGAGTAATGTAGAAAAACTTAAAAATAAATAAAATAATTATTTAATTACTAAAGCAAAAGACTGAGGAAATCCATATCAGGGGATAATAAATAGCATTGATCAGTACCTATTAACATATACACTGCCCATTCACTAACATGGATTTATTTGTTCTTGCAGGCCTCTATTACTAGAACTGAATGTGGCAGGAAACAGCTGTGTGCAGCTCAGCCCTCTGGCTGTGACCCTCAACGGGACATGTTTCTTCCTTGGTGCCAAGCGCTTGGAGGTCAAAATTTTATGTTTGACCTTGCAGGAGAATCAGACGGCTACATTGCTGCCACCCTGTCACGTAACACACAGGTATGTCAAATTTGATCATTTCAGCACAAATGAAAATGCAGTGAAGTTTAACAATGAGACAGTCTAGTATTTGTTAGTCGTCATCTTTATAGAGAGGTAACATTTACAATGTCTGGTTTTTCACCACAGGGAGTCAATGAACAACCTACATCTGTGCAAATAACAATGGTGTAGTCAAATTCTTC
>NW_020327307.1:0-11738 GCF_001858045.2 Oreochromis niloticus | reverse complement strand
CATCCACACTATTGAGTTCCTGTTTCTCTTTATTCTTTATTATTGTGTGGATGCCCTAAAGGCTTCCACACTATTGTTTTCCTGTTTCTCTTTATTGTGTGGATGCCCTAAAGGGCTTCCACACTATTGTTTTCCTGTTTCTCTTTATTCTTTATTATTCCTGTTGCTTCCGTACGTTTTTCGGCACTTAACTACTCCTCCAGTTTTCAGCCGATTTTCTCAGTTCAAACTCTAAACTGTTCTGCCCTTTCTGCTAATTCCAGCTATGACTTTTGGTGTTTATTACTCTTATACTTTTTAAAATATTACACTTTTTTCCTTTAATTTGTCCCATTGAAATGAATGGGAAACTTCCACAATTCTGCTAAAACTTGCTTGTCTTTCAAACTTAACTACGTTCTCATGCTTTCACCTAGAAACTCCATTCAAACTTTAAAATGTTCTCAGATTATTGGGCTATTCCTGTCTGATTCAGCTTTTTCAGATCTTCTACCGTTTTAATCTTATCTCTCTTTAAGTTTTCAGTTGCAAAATTGTGATTTTTCAGAAAATACATGCGTTGCTATGGTTGCTATGCAATTAACTCAGAGTGAGTGCTGGTCCGTTCTGAATTTTCTCTTCATGTCTAAACAACTTCTTGCTACTCACTCAATTTCCACTCAACCCCCACAAATTATACATCAAAACGTAGGTATTTTTGCTGGCTTTCAGACAATGTCACTATCTTTATTGTGAGATTTACCGTTTTTTCGCAATTTGCCTCGGAGTGACTCAAGGTCTCAATACTCCCATTCAAAGTCTATGGGGAGGTTTTGAAATTCAGAGCTGAAATTCTGAAACGGGAGGCATTTTCAAATCGCCAAATCTCTTTAACAAAGCAAAGTTAGGACATGAGGCTTGTGCCAATATATCTTCAGACACTGCTGACACTCACAGTGGAAGCAGTTTTTACAGTTATCTTACCGTTGAGCAATGAATTACGTTTGTTTGAGGGGTGGAAATCTGTCCTTCTCTCAGTCTTCAAACTCTGGAAATGAAGCCGTTTCTTCTCTCGTCATATCTCCGCGACGAAGGTAGAACGAGCTATGAAAATCGCAGTCAAAATACACCAAAGTCCGCTGATTCACCCAGTACAAGAATTATGCTGCTAGCCCTCCTAGTTTTTGAGTTACACGACGTTTTGTAACTCCAAAAAACGGCGTTTTTCGCCTCTCACCGCGATCTATTTTCTGACTGCCCAAGTATCTGTCTTTCAGACCGCCGCCCCCTTTCCAGGTGGCGCAATCAGTAATGACACGGCTCTGCAGCTCAAGGTCGTGGGTTCAATCCCACCTTGGTTCACGTTTTTTTTTTCACTACAAATTTATACACTATCACAGACCTGTAATTTATATTGCTCATTTATTACAATTCTGCAAAGTTTTATGATTTTAGCAGCTTTTCTAATATGGACCTCAGATTCTTGTTAACGCTCCATGGCAGAAACAAGTACACAGCCTGATGAAGCAGACTGAGGCAGTACCTCTGATTGGTGAATTTGAGCAGAACCAGATTGTTCTTTCATTTCATTTCTTTATTTATTTCACACATGGTTCAACACTGTTTTTTTTTCTACATACAGAACCTTCTGCCTCTTTTCAGCAGAAATTCTGCTCATTCACCTCATCTCTTGTGTTGGAGTGCCCTCTCGTGGCGCCTTTTGGGTAGTGCCTTAGTAAACGTGAACACTGCAAAGAAGTGGTGTCAGACTGGTTTGTAGTGGAGGAATTTGTTGCCAGTTTCTTTCATCTTTAATCCGTATTCATGTTGTAATGTAGTAGTACCACAATATGGAAGAAACAATATGTTTTGGCACAAATACTTTGATTTGGTATACTTTAGCTTCTTCACCCCTGTAGGCAAAATTTTCATTTTTTTCACCCCTTTTCAGCACAAATTCCATTTATTTGGGCCGTTTTCAGAAAAAAAACCTCTTTTCAGCAGAAACTCGGCTGATTCATCTCTTTTCAGCGCAAGATTCTGCTCCTTTGCCTCTTTTCTGCAGAAATTCTGCTGATTCACCTCTTTTCTGCAAAATGTTCAGCCTTTTCACCTCTTATCAGCACAAATCTCAGCTGTTTTCAGAAAAAAAACTCTTTTGAGCAGAAATTCTGCTGATTCATCTCTTTTCATCGCAACTTATTGCTTCTTTACCTCTTTTCTGCAGAAATTCTGCTGATTCACCTCTTTTCTGCAAAATTTTCAGCCTTTTCACTTCTTCTCAGCACAGTTCTCAGCAGCTTCTGCTCATTTAGCAAAATTGTCAGTTGCTCCATCTCTTGTTTTTGTGAGAATCACTTTGGTTCAGTGAGATGAGCAGCTGCTTTGAGACCAAAAGGGCCAGGTTCAAATCCCGGTCATGGCAAAACCTGTTTTCAGTTTTCTCTTTTGTTCTGCCTCTTTTCTGCAGAAATTATGCTGATTTACCTCTTTTCTGCAAAATTTTCAGCCTTTTCACCTCTTCTCAGCACAATTCTCAGCAGCTTCTGCTCATTTTAGCAGAATTGTCGGTCTCGCCTCCTCTTTTTTGAGAGAGTGAGTTTATCTCAGTGAGATGAGCAGCTTCCTTGAGACCAGCAGGGCCAGGTTCAAATCCTGCTCAGGGCGACATGTTTTTTTCACCACCATGCAACTTTTCAGCTTTTTCAGCTTTTCAGCAGACAGCTTCAGCGTTAAGGCATCCACACAGCATTTTCGCAGGAAATGCAAATTTTTCTAGTTCTTTATTATTCCTGTTGCTTCCGTACGTTTTTCGGCACCTAACTACTCTTCTAGTTTTCAGCCGATTTTCTCAGTTAAAGCTCTAAACTGTTCTGCCCTTTCTGCTAATTCCAGCTATGACTTTTGGTGTTTATTACTGTTATACTTTTTAAAATATTACACTTTTTTCCTTTAATTTGTCCCATTGAAATGAATGGGAAACTTCCACAATTCTGCTAAAACTTGCTTGTCTTTCAAACTTAACTACGTTCTCATGCTTTCACCTAGAAACTCCATTCAAACTTTAAAATGTTCTCAGATTATTGGGCTATTCCTGTCTGACTCAGCTTTTTCAGATCTTCTACCGTTTTAATCTTATCTCTCTTTAAGTTTTCAGTTGCAAAATTGTGATTTTTCAGAAAATACATGCGTTGCTATGGTTGCTATGCAATTAAGTCAGAGTGAGTGCTGGTCCGTTCTGAATTTTCTCTTCATGTCTAAACAACTTCTCGCTACTCGCTCAATTTCCACTCAACCCCCACAAATTATACATCAAAACGTAGGTATTTTTGCTGGCTTTCAGACAATGTCACTATCTTTATTGTGAGATTTACCGTTTTTTCGCAATTTGCCTCGGAGTGACACAAGGTCTGACAAGTCCCCATTCAAAGTCTATGGGGAGGTTTTGAAATTCAGAGCTGAAATTCTCTAATGAGAGGCATTTTCAAATCGCCATATCTCTTTAACAAAGCAAAGTTAGGACATGAGGCTTGTGCCAATATATCTTCAGACACTGCTGACACTCACAGTGGAAGCAGTTTTTACAATTATCTTACCGTTGAGCAATGAATTACGTTTGTTTGAGGGGTGGAAATCTGTCCTTCTCTCAGTCTTCAAAGTCTGGAAATGAAGCAGTTTCTTCTCTCGTCATATCTCCGCGACGGAGGTAGAACGAGCTATGAAAATCGCAGTCAAAATACACCAAAGTCCGCTGATTCACCCAGTACAAGAATTATGCTGCTAGCCCTCCTAGTTTTTGAGTTACACGACGTTTTGTAACTCCAAAAAACGGCGTTTTTCGCCTCTCACCGCGATCTATTTTCTGACTGCCCAAGTATCTGTCTTTCAGACCGCCGCCCCCTTTCCAGGTGGCGCAATCAGTAATGACACGGCTCTGCAGCTCAAAGGTCGTGGGTTCAATCCCACCTTGGTCAACATTTTTTTTTCACTACAAATTGATACACTATCACAGACCTGTAATTTATATTGCTAATTTATTACAATTCTGCAAAGTTTTATGATTTTAGCAGCTTTTCTAATATGGACCTCAGATTCTTGTTAACGCTCCATGGCAGAAACAAGTACACAGCCTGATGAAGCAGACTGAGGCAGTACCTCTGATTGGTGAATTTGAGCAGAACCAGGTTGTTCTTTCATTGCATTTCTTTATTTATTTCACACATGGTTCAACAGTGTGTCTTTTTCTACATACAGAACCTTCTGCCTCTTTTCAGCAGAAATTCTGCTCATTCACCTCATCTCTTGTGTTGGAGTGCCCTCTTGTGGCGCCTTTTGGGTAGTGCCTTAGTAAACGTGAACACTGCAAAGAAGTGGTATCAGACTGGTTTGTAGTGGAGGAATTTGTTGCCAGTTTCTTTCATCTTTAATCCGTATTCATGTTGTAATGTAGTAGTACCACAATATGGCAGAAACACTATGTTTTGGCACAAATACTTTGATTTAGTATACTTTAGCTTCTTCATCTTCTTCACCCCTTTTCAGCAAAATTTTCATTTTTTTCACCCCTTTTCAGCACAAATTCCAGCTTTTTTGGCTGTATTCAGAAAAAAAAAACTCTTTTGAGCAGAAACTCTGCTGATTCATCTCTTTTCAGCACAACTTATTGCTTCTTTACCTCTTTTCTGCAGAAATTCTGCTGATTCACCTCTTTTCTGCAAAATTTTCAGCCTTTTCACTTCTTCTCAGCACAATTGTCAGCAGCTTCTGCTCATTTCAGCAAAATTGTCAGTCTCTCCACCTATTATTTGTCAGAATGAATTTGGCAGCAACATTTCTTTCAGTTAACAGTTAAACTTTTTTAACTCAATTTCAGCTTTTTCACCCCTTTTCAGCAAAATTTTCAGTTTTTTCACCACTTTTCAGCACAAATCCCAGCTTTTTCAGCTATTTTCAGCAAAACCATCTTTTCAGCAGAATTCTGAAAAGAGTTCTGCAGAACTCTTTTCAGTAGAAATTCTGCTGATTGAACTCTCTTCTGCAAAATTTTCAGCCTTTTCACCTCTTATTAGCACAAGTCTCAGCTGTTTTCAGGAAAAACTCTTTTGAGCAGAAATTCTGCTGATTCCTCTCTTTTCAGCGCAACTTTCTGCTTCTTTGCCTCTTTTCAGCAGAAATTCTGCTGATTCACCTCTTTTCTGCAAAATTTTCAGCCTTTTCTCCTCTTATCAGCACAATTCTCAGCAGCTTCTGCTCATTTCAGCAGAGTTGTCCGTCTCTCCACCTTTTCTTGGTCAGAGTGAGTTTAGCTCAGTGAGATGAGTGGCTACCTTGAGACCTGGAAGACCAGGTTCGAATCCAGCTCAGGGCAGTTTTTTTTTTTTTTTTCCACCACCATATAACTTTTTGCAACTTTTCATCTTTTTCAGCTTTTCAGCAGACAGCTTCAGCGTTAAGGCATCCACACAGCATTTTCGCAGGAAATGCAAATTTTTCTAGTTGTGTGGATGCCCTAATAGGGCTTCCACACTATTGAGTTCCTGTTTCTCTTTATTCTTTATTCCACTATATTCCAGTTGCTTCCGTACACTTTTTGGCACTTATCTACTCCCTCAGTTTTCAGCCGATTTTCTCCGTTCAAACTCTAAACTGTTCTGCTCTTTCTGCTAATGCCGGCTATGACTTTTGGTGTTTATTACTATTATACTTTTTAAAATATTACACTTTTTTCCTTTAATTTGTCCCATTGAAATGAATGGAAAACTTCCACAATTCTGCTAAAACTTGCTTGTTTTTGAAACTTAACTACTTGTCATACTTTCACCTAGAAACTCCATTCAAACTTTAAAATGTTCTCAGATTATTGGGCTATTCCTGTCTGATTCAGCTTTTTCAGATCTTCTACCGTTTTAATTTTATACCTCTTTAAGTTTTCAGTTGCAAAATTGTGATTTTTCAGAAAATACATGCGTTGCTATGGTTGCTATGCAATTAAGTCAGAGTGAGTGCTGGTCCGTTCTGAATTTTCTCTTCATGTCTAAACAACTTCTTGCTACTCGCTCAATTTCCACTCAATCCCCACAAATTATACATCAAAACGTAGGTATTTTTGCTGGCTTTCAGACAATGTCACTATCTTTATTGTGAGATTTACCGTTTTTTCGCAATTTGCCTCGGAGTGACACAAGGTCTCAATACTCCCCATTCAAAGTCTATGGGGAGGTTTTGAAATTCAGAGCTGAAATTCTGAAACGGGAGGCATTTTCAAATCGCCAAATCTCTTTAACAAAGCAAAGTTAGGACATGAGGCTTGTGCCAATATATCTTCAGACACTGCTGACACTCACAGTGGAAGCAGTTTTTACAATTATCTTACCGTTGAGCAATGAATTACGTTTGTTTGAGGGGTGGAAATCTGTCCTTCTCTCAGTCTTCAAACTCTGGAAATGAAGCCGTTTCTTCTCTCGTCATATCTCCGCGACGGAGGTAGAACGAGCTATGAAAATCGCAGTCAAAATACACCAAAGTCCGCTGATTCACCCAGTACAAGAATTATGCTGCTAGCCCTCCTAGTTTTTGAGTTACACGACGTTTTGTAACTCCAAAAAACGGCGTTTTTCGCCTCTCACCGCGATCTATTTCTGACTGCCCAAGTATCTGTCTTTCAGACCGCCGCCCCCTTTCCAGGTGGCGCAATCAGTAATGACACGGCTCTGCAGCGCAAAGGTCGTGGGTTCAATCCCACCTTGGTCCACGTTTTTTTTTTTCACTACAAATTTATACACTATCACAGACCTGTAATTTATATTGCTAATTTATTACAATTCTGCAAAGTTTTATGATTTTAGCAGCTTTTCTAATATGGACCTCAGATTCTTGTTAATGCTCCATGGCAGAAACAAGTACACAGCCTGATGAAGCAGACTGAGGCAGTACCTCTGATTGGTGAATTTGAGCAGAACCAGGTTGTTCTTTCATTTCATTTCTTTATTTATTTCACACATGGTTCAACAGTGTTTCTTTTTCTACATACAGAACCTTCTGCCTCTTTTCAGCAGAAATTCTGCTCATTCACCTCATCTCTTGTGTTGGAGTGCCCTCTTGTGGCGCCTTTTGGGTAGTGCCTTAGTAAATGTGAACACTGCAAAGAAGTGGTATCAGACTGGTTTGTAGTAGAGGAATTTGTTGCCAGTTTCTTTCATCTTTAATCCGAATTCATGTTGTAATGTAGTAACTTTTGTGGCACAAACACCACAATATGGCAGAAACACTATGTTTTGGCACAAATACTTTGATTTGGTATACTTTAGCTTGTTCACCCCTTTTCAGCAAAATTTTCATTTTTTTCACCCCTTTTCAGCACAAATTCCAGCTTTTTGGGCTGTATTCAGAAAAAAGACAACTCTTTTCAGCAGAAACTCTGCTGAATCATCTCTTTTCAGCGCAAGTTTTATGATTTTAGCAGCTTTTCTAATATGGACCTCAGATTTTTGTTAACGCTCCATGGCAGAAATACATACAAGTACCCACCTGATGAAGCAGACAGAGGCAGTACCTCTGATTGGTGAATTTGAGCAGAAACAGGTTGTTTTGCCTCTTTTCAGCAGAAATTCTGCTGATTCACCTCTATTCAGCGCAACGTTCTGCTTCTTTGCCTCTTTTCTGCAGAAATTCTGCTGATTCACCTCTTTTCTGCAAAATTTTCAACCATTTCACCTCTTATCAGCGCAATTCTCAGCAGTTTCTGCTCATTTCACCCTAATTGTCAGTCTCTCCATCTCTTACCTTGTGAGAGTGAATTTGGCTCAGTGAGATGCGTAGCCGCCTTGCGCTCAGGAGGTCAAGGTTCGAATCCTGCTCAGGGTGACATTTTTTTTCACCACCATACAACTTTTTGCAACTTTTCATCTTTTTCAGCTTTTCAGCAGACAGCTTCAGCGTTAAGGCATCCACACAGCATTTTCGCAGGAAATGCAAATTTTTCTAGTTGTGTGGATGCCTAAAGGGCTTCCACACTATTGTTTCCTGTTTCTCTTTATTCTTTATTGTGTGGATGCCTAAAAGGCTTCCACACTATGAGTTCTGTTTCTTTATTGTGTGGATGCCTTAAAGGGCTTCCACACTATTGTTTTCCTGTTTCTCTTTATTCTTTATTATTATTGTGTGGATGCCCTAAAGGGCTTCCACACTATTGAGTTCCTGTTTCTCTTTATTCTTTATTCCACTATATTATTCTAGTTGCTTCCGTACACTTTTTGGCACTTATCTACTCCCTCAGTTTTCAGCCGATTTTCTCCGTTCAAACTCTAAACTGTTCTGCTCTTTCTGCTAATGCCGGCAATGACTTTTGGTGTTTATTACTCTTATACTTTTTAAAATATTACACTTTTTTCCTTTAATTTGTCCCATTGAAATGAATGGGAAACTTCCACAATTCTGCTAAAACTTGCTTGTTTTTGAAACTTAACTACTTTGTCATACTTTCACCTAGAAACTCCATTCAAACTTTAAAATGTTCTCAGACTATTGGGCTATTCCTGAATGATTCAGCTTTTTCAGATCTTCTACCGTTTTAATTTATACCTCTTTAAGTTTTCAGTTGCAAAATTGTGATTTTTCAGAAAATACATGCGTTGCTATGGTTGCTATGCAATTAAGTCAGAGTGAGTGCTGGTCCGTTCTGAATTTTCTCTTCATGTCTAAACAACTTCTTGCTACTGACTCAATTTCCACTCAACCCCCACAAATTATACATCAAAACGTAGGTATTTTTGCTGGCTTTCAGACAATGTCACTATCTTTATTGTGAGATTTACCGTTTTTTCGCAATTTGCCTCGGAGTGACACAAGGTCTCAATACTCCCCATTCAAAGTCTATGGGAGGTTTTGAAATTCAGAGCTGAAATTCTGTAACGGGAGGCATTTTAAAATCGCCATATCTCTTTAACAAAGCAAAGTTAGGACATGAGGCTTGTGCCAATATATCTTCAGACACTGCTGACACTCACAGTGGAAGCAGTTTTTACAATTATCTTACCGTTGAGCAATGAATTACGTTTGTTTGAGGGGTGGAAATCTGTCCTTCTCTCAGTCTTCAAACTCTGGAAATGAAGCCGTTTCTTCTCTCGTCATATCTCCGCGACGGAGGTAGAACGAGCTATGAAAATCGCAGTCAAAATACACCAAAGTCCGCTGATTCACCCAGTACAAGAATTATCCTGCTAGCCCTCCTACTTTTTGAGTTACACGACGTTTTGTAACTCCAAAAAACGGCGTTTTTCGCCTCTCACCGCGATCTATTTCTAACTGCCCAATAATCTGTTTTTCAGACCGCCGCCCCCTTTCCAGGTGGCGCAATCAGTAATGACACGGCTCTGCAGCTCAAAGGTCGTGGGTTCAATCCCACCTTGGTCCACGTTTTTTTTTTCACTACAAATTGATACACTATCACAGACCTGTAATTTATATTGCTAATTTATTACAATTCTGCAAAGTTTTATGATTTTAGCAGCTTTTCTAATATGGACCTCAGATTCTTGTCAACACCACATGGCAGAAATACATACAAGTAAACAGCCTGATGAAGCAGACAGAAGCAGTACCTCTGATTGGTGAATTTGAGCAGAACCAGGTTGTTCTGCCTCTTTTCAGCAGAAATTCTGCTCATTCACCTCTTTTCAGCGCAATGTTCTGCTTCTTTCCCTCTTTTCTGCAGAAATTCTGTTGATTTACCTCTTTTCTGCAAAATTTTCAGCCCTTTTACCTCTTATGAGCACAATTCTCAGCAGCTTCTGCTCATTTCACCATAATTGTCAGTCTCTCCATCTCCTTCCTTGTGAGAGTCAGTTTGGCACAGTGAGATGAGTAGCCGCCTTGAGCCCAGGAGGGCGGGCCAGGTTCGAAACATAGACTGTCTGCAACATAACAGTATATCTGTTATGTTATAGTATTACTACTAAGTCACAGTATTTCTGCCAATTCGTATTATTTGTACTAAATCATACTACTCGTGCCAAATCATAGTATTTGTTGCAAATCATAGTATTCAAACCAAAATATAGTATTTGTACCAAAGCATTGTATTTGTATGAAGTACCGTATTTCTGCCAAATCATAGAATTACTGCAATTTCACAGTATTTTGAGGAATCCCTTTTGTGATAGTATTACTTCTAAGTCATAGTATTTCTGCTTTGTCATAGTATTTGTACTAAAACGTAGCATTTCTGCCAAATCATAGTATTACTGCTATCTCATAGTATTTGAGTGAAATTACAGTGTTTCTGCAAAAACATTGTATTTCTGCTAAATCATAGTATTTCTGTTATCTTAGAGTACTTGTACTCAATTATAGTATTTGTGCCAAAGTTTAGTATTTCTGCCAAATCATATTTATGTGAATTTGTACACTGTAATATCGCTGTATTACGTAGTGTCTAAGTAGGAGGCTGACTGTTACTAAGTGCATCAGTGTACATAGGTCATCTCTTGTGTTGGAGTGCCCTCTTGTGACGCCTTTTGGGTAGTGCCTTAGTAAATGTGAACACTGCAAAGAAGTGGTATCAGACTGGTTTGTAGTGGAGGAATTTGTTGCCAGTTTCTTTCATCTTTAATCCGTATTCATGTTGTAATGTAGTAACTTTTGTGGCACAAATACCACAATATGGCAGAAACACTATGTTTTGGCACAAATACTTTGATTTGGTATACTTTAGCTTCTTCACCCCTTTTCAGCAAAATTTTCATTTTTTTCACCCCTTTTCAGCACAAATTCCATTTTTTGGGGCTGTTTTCAGAAAAAAAAACTCTTTTCAGCAGAAATTCTGCTGATTTACCTCTTTTCAGTGCAATGTTCTTCTTCTTTCCATCTTTTCTGCAGAAATTCTGCTGATTCACCTCTTTTCTGCAAATTTTTCAGCTTTTCACATCTTCTCAGCACAAAACTCAGCAGCTTCTGCTCATTTAGCAAAATTGTCAGTTTCTCCATCTCTTGTGTTTGTCGGAACAAGTTTAGTTCAGTGAGATGAGTAGCTTCCTTGAGACCAGAAGGCCAGGTTTAATCCTGGTCATGGGATTTGAACACCTGTTTTCAGCACAAATCTCAACTTATTAGCTGTTTTAAGCAGAAACCTGTTTTACGCAGAGAAACTTTTTTAACTCAATTTCAGGTTTTTCACCCCTTTCCAGCAAAATTTTCAGTTTCCCAGCTTTTTCAGCAATTTTCAGCAAAAACATCTTTTCAGCAGAATTCTGAAAAGAGTTCTGCAGAACACTTTCAGCAGAACTTCTGCTGACTGAACTGTTTTCAGCAGCATTTTCACCTCTTTCAGCCCAAATTCTGCTTGTTCACCTCTTCTGCAAAATTTTCAGCCTTTTCACCTCTTATTAGCACAAATCTCAGCTGTTTTCAGGAAAAACTCTTTTAAGCAGAAATTCTGCTGATTCACCTCTTTTCTGCAAAATTTTCAGCCTTTTCTCCTCTTACCAGCACAATTCTCAGCAGCTTCTGCTCATTCAGCAAAATTGTCAGTCTCTCCACGTCTTCTTTGTGAAATGAGTTGCGTAATTGAGAGTGACTTTGGCACAGTGAGATGAGTTACCGCCTGAACTAAGAGCGCCAGGTTCAATCCTGCTCAAGGCAACAATTTTTTTCACCACCATACAACTTTTTGCAACTTTTCATCTTTTTCAGTTTTGAGCAGACGCTTCAGCATTAAGCATCCACACAGCATTTTCGCAGGAAATGCAATTTTTAGTTATTCT
>NW_020327306.1:0-20389 GCF_001858045.2 Oreochromis niloticus | reverse complement strand
CCGTAGAATTTATTGGTAAGGCATGGGACAAACCAAAGAATCTGAAGAGCATGGCAACAGTGGGATTCGAACCCACGCCCCCGAAGAGACTGGAGCCTAAATCCAGCACCTTAGACCGCTCGGTCATGCTACCATTGCGAGTAAGAAGCTCATTGCAAAAATCTAGACAGTAAAAATTGAAAAGTGCAACACAAAATAGAACCCCAGAACATTCAGTAATGCTCTTACTGTTGTAGAAAAACATGTTTAATACTTTTTGGATACAAAAATATCTGCCTATTCTGGTTAAAATCTTATTGCAGCAATGGGATTTCAACCCACATGTGTGAGGAGACTGGACTCTTCACCCAGATCCGTAGACGACACAACCACACTACCGATACAGCAGCGAAATATTAGAGCTTGAAAATGTGCAATACAAGTGGAACGAGTCTCCCCAACTTTATAAACAGTACATGTACATAATACCCAAACTGTTCACAACCCTGATAACAATGGGCTCTTGGCTCAGTTTCATCATTGTCGATATGCAACTTGTCATAACCACTGATCAACAGGCAGGATTACCATTCACAGAGAGTCAAGCATTGTAAGATGGTGAAAGATGAACCCTTAATTCCCCTCCCTTGGTTTTAAACCGTTTGCTTTCCACATAGACAGCCACCTAGACTCCCCTGCTTGTCAGGATGTGTACATCTTCATCATTGAAAGTTACTGGACTGTAGATCCTGATCTGAACAGTTGGCTGTTTATACCATGTGCTTAGCCAGAGGTTTGTTGCTTGCCTGACGGTTGACTTCAGCCAGATTAACGCAAAGAACACATTGGCTTTGGGCCACATTAAAGACATGTTCCCATACGGGAGTTGAACCCGGACCGCCTGGTGAAAACCAGGAATCCTAACGCTAAGACCATATGGGACTGGTTAAGTAGTGCGCCACTGTCACTGCCGTGTTCCTGGGTGAGAACCAGGAATTCTCATCGCTAGACTATATGGGAGTGCTCCACTGTCATGAAGTCAAGGACAGTCTTCTCACTCTGCAGCCTTGGTGAGACCAACATAGCAGCACCTTAATCAGTTCTCCACGTTGCAGGTTCTGATCAAAGCACTTTACAAGGGAGTGGACTGGACTTGAAGCACACTTGAGTGGCATGCGGGAAGTCCACTAACTAGTCAGCGATGACACGTGAATAAAATGCGGGGAAGACACGAAATACATGCAAGTCGTAAACGACTTTACAGCACCATGACTAATATGGTTTGGAAGAATTGCTCTGGATGAGATTCCTGCATGTTTGGACTTGACAGACATTCTATAAAGATTTGATTTCCACTGCAGCCCTTACAATTTATTGGCAGGGGATGGAGCCAAAACGAAAAGAACATTGCCGCTAGAACACTATGGCAGCAGTGGGATTCGAACCCACGCCTCCGAAGAGACTGGAGCCTTAATCCAGCACCTTAGACCGCTCGGTCATGCTACCATTGCGACCAAGAACCTCATCGCAAAAATCTAGACAGTAAAATTGAAAAAGTGCAACACAACTAGATGCCCAGAACATTCAGTAATGCTCTTACTGTTGTAGAAGAACATGTTTAATACTGCCTGAATGTTTTGGATACAATAGCATCTGCCTGCCCTGGTTAAAATCTTATTGCAGCAATAGGTTTCAACCCACATGTATGAGGAGCCTGGAGTCTGAACCCAGATCCGTAGACCAACAACCTAACACCTTACAATGCGGTGGACTTGAAGCACACTTGATGGCATGCGGGGAAGTCCACTAACCAGTCAGTAATGAGACTGTTAATAAAAAGACATGAACATCTGCACGTTATAAATGACTTTTGCAGAAGAATTTCTTTTATTTATGTATAATCACATTATTTTATTGTATAATACCTTGGTGCCGCTGGATTTTAGCATGTCTCTCACACTCATACTGGTAACAGATGGTATGTCAGGAAGTTGGAGGGAAGCATTCACACACAAAGGACCCAGAGTGGGTGGGGGGAGTCTTTTGTCTCTTTCTCCACTGTAAGAGGTAGCAAGGGAGTGTGAAACTTTCTTTGGGGTGGGGGGGACCAAAGGTGTGAAAACAGCTGTGTACTGCCTTTTGTTCCTGTAAGAGGTATTTAACTGAAGGCCATGCTAGCTCAGTTACGGACACTGCCCATTGTTTGCCCCGCGATGATGCATTCCCTCACCAAGCTTGGTGTCTTTCTTGTTTTTATTAAAGAATGCTAGCTACCGATCACCGCTTGTCTGCAGGCTTATTGAATGGACAACTTCCACAACACTTAACAGCACCCTGACTAAAGTGGTTTGGAAGAATTGCTCTTGATGACTTCCTGCATGTTTGCACTTGACAGACATTCTGTAACAGATTTGATTTCCACTGCATCCCGTAGAATTTATTGGTAAGGCATGGGACAAACACAAAAAGAATCTGAAGAGATGGCAGCAGTGGGATTCGAACCCACGCCCCCGAAGAGACTGGAGCCTAAATCCAGCACCTTAGACCGCTCGGTCATGCTACCATTGCGAGTAAGAAGCTCATTGCAAAATCTAGACAGTAAAAATTGAAAAGTGCAACACAAAATAGAACCCCAGAACATTCAGTAATGCTCTTACTGTTGTAGAAAAACATGTTTAATACTTTTTGGATACAAAAATATCTGCCTATTCTGGTTAAAATCTTATTGCAGCAATGGATTTCAACCCACATGTGTGAGGAGACTGGACTCTCACCCAGATCCGTAGACGACACAACCACACTACCGATACAGCAGCGAAATATTAGAGCTTGAAAATGTGCAATACAAAGTGGAACGAGTCTCCCCAACTTTGTAAACAGTACATGTACATAATACCCCAAACTGTTCATCAACCCTGATTAACAATGGGCTCTTGGCTCAGTTTCATCATTGTCGATACGCAACTTGTCATAACCACTGATCAACAGGCAGGATTACCATTCACAGAGAGTCAAGCATTGTAAGATGTGAAAGATGAACCCTTAATTCCCCTCCCTTGGTTTTTAAACCGTTTGCTTTCCACATAGACAGCCACCTAGACTCCCCTGCTGTCCAGGATGTGTACATCTTCATCATTGAAAGTTACTGGACTGTAGAGTCCTGATCTGAACAGTTGGCTGTTTTATACCATGTGCTTAGCCAGAGGTTTGTGCTTTGCCTGACGGTTGACTTCAGCCAGGATTAACGCAAAGAACACATTGGCTTTGGGCCACATTAAAGACATGTTCCCATACCGGGAGTTGAACCCGGACCGCCTGGGTGAAAACCAGGAATCCTAACCGCTAGACCATATGGGACTGGTTAAGTAGTGCGCCACTGTCACTGCCGTGTTCCTGGGTGAGAACCAGGAATTCTCATCGCTAGACTATATGGGAGTGCTCCACTGTCATGAAGTCAAGGACAGTCTTCTCACTCTGCAGCCTTGGTGAGACCAACATAGCAGCACCTTAATCAGTTCTCCAGCGGTTGCAGGTTCTGATCAAAAGCACTTACAAGGGAGTGGACTGGACTTGAAGCACACTTGAGTGGCATGCGGGGAAGTCCACTAACTAGTCAGCGATGACACCGTGAATAAAAAGACACGAAATACATGCAAGTCGTAAACGACTTTACAGCACCATGACTAATATGGTTTGGAAGAATTGCTCTGGATGAGATTCCTGCATGTTTGGACTTGACAGACATTCTATAAAAGATTGATTTCCACTGCAGCCCTTACAATTTATTGGCAGGGGATGGAGCCAAAACGAAAAGAACATTGCCGCTAGAACACTATGGCAGCAGTGGGATTCGAACCCACGCCTCCGAAGAGACTGGAGCCTTAATCCAGCACCTTAGACCGCTCGTCATGCTACCATTGCGACCAAGAACCTCATCGCAAAAATCTAGACAGTAAAAATTGAAAAAGTGCAACACAAACTAGATGCCCAGAACATTCAGTAATGCTCTTACTGTTGTAGAAGAACATGTTTAATACTTGCCTGAATGTTTTTGGATACAATAGCATCTGCCTGCCCTGGTTAAAATCTTATTGCAGCAATAGGGTTTCAACCCACATGTATGAGGAGCCTGGAGTCTGAACCCAGATCCGTAGACCACACAACCTAACACCTTACAATGCGGTGGACTTGAAGCACACTTGAGTGGCATGCGGGGAAGTCCACTAACCAGTCAGTAATGAGACTGTTAATAAAAAGACATGAAACATCTGCACGTTATAAATGACTTTTGCAGAAGAATTTCTTTTATTTATGTATAATCACATTATTTATTGTATAATACCTTGGTGCCGCTGGATTTAGCATGTCTCTCACACTCATACTGGTAACAGATGGTATGTCAGGAAGTTGGAGGAAGCATTCACACACAAAGGACCCAGAGTGGGTGGGGGGGTCTTTTGTCTCTTTCTCCACTGTAAGAGGTAGCAAGGGAGTGTGAAACTTTCTTTGGGGTGGGGGGACCAAAGGTGTGAAAACAGCTGTGTACTGCCTTTGTTCCTGTAAGAGGTATTTAACTGAAGGCCATGCTAGGCTCAGTTACGGACACTGCCCATTGTTTGCCCCGCGATGATGCATTCCCTCACCAAGCTTGGTGTCTCTTCTTGTTTTTATTAAAGAATGCTAGCTACCGATCACCGCTTGTCTGCAGGCTTTATTGAATGGACAACTTCCACAACACTTAACAGCACCCTGACTAAAGTGGTTTGGAAGAATTGCTCTTGATACATTCCTGCATGTTTGCACTTGACAGACATTCTGTAACAGATTTGATTTCCACTGCATCCCGTAGAATTTATTGGTAAGGCATGGGACAAACACAAAAGAATCTGAAGAGCATGGCAACAGTGGGATTCGAACCCACGCCCCCGAAGAGACTGGAGCCTAAATCCAGCACCTTAGACCGCTCGGTCATGCTACCATTGCGAGTAAGAAGCTCATTGCAAAAATCTAGACAGTAAAAATTGAAAAAGTGCAACACAAAATAGAACCCCAGAACATTCAGTAATGCTCTTACTGTTGTAGAAAAACATGTTTAATACTTTTTGGATACAAAAATATCTGCCTATTCTGGTTAAAATCTTATTGCAGCAATGGGATTTCAACCCACATGTGTGAGGAGACTGGACTCTTCACCCAGATCCGTAGACGACACAACCACACTACCGATACAGCAGCGAAATATTAGAGCTTGAAAATGTGCAATACAAAGTGGAACGAGTCTCCCCAACTTGTAAACAGTACATGTACATAATACCCCAAACTGTTCATCAACCCTGATTAACAATGGGCTCTTGGCTCAGTTTCATCATTGTCGATACGCAACTTGTCATAACCACTGATCAACAGGCAGGATACCATTCACAGAGAGTCAAGCATTGTAAGATGGTGAAAGATGAACCCTTAATTCCCCCTCCCTTGGTTTTTAAACCGTTTGCTTTCCACATAGACAGCCACCTAGACTCCCCTGCTTGTCCAGGATGTGTACATCTTCATCATTGAAAGTTACTGGACTGTAGAGTCCTGATCTGAACAGTTGGCTGTTTTATACCATGTGCTTAGCCAGAGGTTTGTTGCTTTGCCTGACGGTTGACTTCAGCCAGGATTAACGCAAAGAACACATTGGCTTTGGGCCACATTAAAGACATGTTCCCATACCGGGAGTTGAACCCGGACCGCCTGGGTGAAAACCAGGAATCCTAACCGCTAGACCATATGGGACTGGTTAAGTAGTGCGCCACTGTCACTGCCGTGTTCCTGGGTGAGAACCAGGAATTCTCATCGCTAGACTATATGGGAGTGCTCCACTGTCATGAAGTCAAGGACAGTCTTCTCACTCTGCAGCCTTGGTGAGACCAACATAGCAGCACCTTAATCAGTTCTCCAGCGGTTGCAGGTTCTGATCAAAAGCACTTTACAAGGGAGTGGACTGGACTTGAAGCACACTTGAGTGGCATGCGGGGAAGTCCACTAACTAGTCAGCGATGACACCGTGAATAAAAAGACACGAAATACATGCAAGTCGTAAACGACTTTACAGCACCATGACTAATATGGTTTGGAAGAATTGCTCTGGATGAGATTCCTGCATGTTTGGACTTGACAGACATTCTATAAAAGATTTGATTTCCACTGCAGCCCTTACAATTTATTGGCAGGGGATGGAGCCAAAACGAAAAGAACATTGCCGCTAGAACACTATGGCAGCAGTGGGATTCGAACCCACGCCTCCGAAGAGACTGGAGCCTTAATCCAGCACCTTAGACCGCTCGGTCATGCTACCATTGCGACCAAGAACCTCATCGCAAAAATCTAGACAGTAAAAATTGAAAAAGTGCAACACAAACTAGATGCCCAGAACATTCAGTAATGCTCTTACTGTTGTAGAAGAACATGTTTAATACTTGCCTGAATGTTTTTGGATACAATAGCATCTGCCTGCCCTGGTTAAAATCTTATTGCAGCAATAGGGTTTCAACCCACATGTATGAGGAGCCTGGAGTCTGAACCCAGATCCGTAGACCACACAACCTAACACCTTACAATGCGGTGGACTTGAAGCACACTTGAGTGGCATGCGGGGAAGTCCACTAACCAGTCAGTAATGAGACTGTTAATAAAAAGACATGAAACATCTGCACGTTATAAATGACTTTTGCAGAAGAATTTCTTTATTTATGTATAATCACATTATTTTATTGTATAATACCTTGGTGCCGCTGGATTTTAGCATGTCTCTCACACTCATACTGGTAACAGATGGTATGTCAGGAAGTTGGAGGGAAGCATTCACACACAAAGGACCCAGAGTGGGTGGGGGGAGTCTTTTGTCTCTTTCTCCACTGTAAGAGGTAGCAAGGGAGTGTGAAACTTTCTTTGGGGGTGGGGGGACCAAAGGTGTGAAAACAGCTGTGTACTGCCTTTTGTTCCTGTAAGAGGTATTTAACTGAAGGCCATGCTAGGCTCAGTTACGGACACTGCCCATTGTTTGCCCCGCGATGATGCATTCCCTCACCAAGCTTGGTGTCTTTCTTGTTTTTATTAAAGAATGCTAGCTACCGATCACCGCTTGTCTGCAGGCTTTATTGAATGGACAACTTCCACAACACTTAACAGCACCCTGACTAAAGTGGTTTGGAAGAATTGCTCTTGATGACATTCCTGCATGTTTGCACTTGACAGACATTCTGTAACAGATTTGATTTCCACTGCATCCCGTAGAATTTATTGGTAAGCATGGGACAAACACAAAAAGAATCTGAAGAGCATGGCAGCAGTGGGATTCGAACCCACGCCCCCGAAGAGACTGGAGCCTAAATCCAGCACCTTAGACCGCTCGGTCATGCTACCATTGCGAGTAAGAAGCTCATTGCAAAAATCTAGACAGTAAAAATTGAAAAAGTGCAACACAAAATAGAACCCCAGAACATTCAGTAATGCTCTTACTGTTGTAGAAAAACATGTTTAATACTTTTTGGATACAAAAATATCTGCCTATTCTGGTTAAAATCTTATTGCAGCAATGGGATTTCAACCCACATGTGTGAGGAGACTGGACTCTTCACCCAGATCCGTAGACGACACAACCACACTACCGATACAGCAGCGAAATATTAGAGCTTGAAAATGTGCAATACAAAGTGGAACGAGTCTCCCCAACTTTGTAAACAGTACATGTACATAATACCCCAAACTGTTCATCAACCCTGATTAACAATGGGCTCTTGGCTCAGTTTCATCATTGTCGATACGCAACTTGTCATAACCACTGATCAACAGGCAGGATTACCATTCACAGAGAGTCAAGCATTGTAAGATGGTGAAAGATGAACCCTTAATTCCCCCTCCCTTGGTTTTTAAACCGTTTGCTTTCCACATAGACAGCCACCTAGACTCCCCTGCTTGTCCAGGATGTGTACATCTTCATCATTGAAAGTTACTGGACTGTAGAGTCCTGATCTGAACAGTTGGCTGTTTTATACCATGTGCTTAGCCAGAGGTTTGTTGCTTTGCCTGACGGTTGACTTCAGCCAGGATTAACGCAAAGAACACATTGGCTTTGGGCCACATTAAAGACATGTTCCCATACGGGAGTTGAACCCGGACCGCCTGGGTGAAAACCAGGAATCCTAACCGCTAGACCATATGGGACTGGTTAAGTAGTGCGCCACTGTCACTGCCGTGTTCCTGGGTGAGAACCAGGAATTCTCATCGCTAGACTATATGGGAGTGCTCCACTGTCATGAAGTCAAGGACAGTCTTCTCACTCTGCAGCCTTGGTGAGACCAACATAGCAGCACCTTAATCAGTTCTCCAGCGGTTGCAGGTTCTGATCAAAAGCACTTTACAAGGGAGTGGACTGGACTTGAAGCACACTTGAGTGGCATGCGGGGAAGTCCACTAACTAGTCAGCGATGACACCGTGAATAAAAAGACACGAAATACATGCAAGTCGTAAACGACTTTACAGCACCATGACTAATATGGTTTGGAAGAATTGCTCTGGATGAGATTCCTGCATGTTTGGACTTGACAGACATTCTATAAAAGATTTGATTTCCACTGCAGCCCTTACAATTTATTGGCAGGGGATGGAGCCAAAACGAAAAGAACATTGCCGCTAGAACACTATGGCAGCAGTGGGATTCGAACCCACGCCTCCGAAGAGACTGGAGCCTTAATCCAGCACCTTAGACCGCTCGGTCATGCTACCATTGCGACCAAGAACCTCATCGCAAAAATCTAGACAGTAAAAATTGAAAAAGTGCAACACAAACTAGATGCCCAGAACATTCAGTAATGCTCTTACTGTTGTAGAAGAACATGTTTAATACTTGCCTGAATGTTTTTGGATACAATAGCATCTGCCTGCCCTGGTTAAAATCTTATTGCAGCAATAGGGTTTCAACCCACATGTATGAGGAGCCTGGAGTCTGAACCCAGATCCGTAGACCACACAACCTAACACCTTACAATGCGGTGGACTTGAAGCACACTTGAGTGGCATGCGGGGAAGTCCACTAACCAGTCAGTAATGAGACTGTTAATAAAAAGACATGAAACATCTGCACGTTATAAATGACTTTTGCAGAAGAATTTCTTTTATTTATGTATAATCACATTATTTTATTGTATAATACCTTGGTGCCGCTGGATTTTAGCATGTCTCTCACACTCATACTGGTAACAGATGGTATGTCAGGAAGTTGGAGGGAAGCATTCACACACAAAGGACCCAGAGTGGGTGGGGGGAGTCTTTTGTCTCTTTCTCCACTGTAAGAGGTAGCAAGGGAGTGTGAAACTTTCTTTGGGGTGGGGGGGACCAAAGGTGTGAAAACAGCTGTGTACTGCCTTTTGTTCCTGTAAGAGGTATTTAACTGAAGGCCATGCTAGGCTCAGTTACGGACACTGCCCATTGTTTGCCCCGCGATGATGCATTCCCTCACCAAGCTTGGTGTCTTTCTTGTTTTTATTAAAGAATGCTAGCTACCGATCACCGCTTGTCTGCAGGCTTTATTGAATGGACAACTTCCACAACACTTAACAGCACCCTGACTAAAGTGGTTTGGAAGAATTGCTCTTGATGACATTCCTGCATGTTTGCACTTGACAGACATTCTGTAACAGATTTGATTTCCACTGCATCCCGTAGAATTTATTGGTAAGGCATGGGACAAACACAAAAAGAATCTGAAGAGCATGGCAGCAGTGGGATTCGAACCCACGCCCCCGAAGAGACTGGAGCCTAAATCCAGCACCTTAGACCGCTCGGTCATGCTACCATTGCGAGTAAGAAGCTCATTGCAAAAATCTAGACAGTAAAAATTGAAAAAGTGCAACACAAAATAGAACCCCAGAACATTCAGTAATGCTCTTACTGTTGTAGAAAAACATGTTTAATACTTTTGGATACAAAAATATCTGCCTATTCTGGTTAAAATCTTATTGCAGCAATGGGATTTCAACCCACATGTGTGAGGAGACTGGACTCTTCACCCAGATCCGTAGACGACACAACCACACTACCGATACAGCAGCGAAATATTAGAGCTTGAAAATGTGCAATACAAAGTGGAACGAGTCTCCCCAACTTTGTAAACAGTACATGTACATAATACCCCAAACTGTTCATCAACCCTGATTAACAATGGGCTCTTGGCTCAGTTTCATCATTGTCGATACGCAACTTGTCATAACCACTGATCAACAGGCAGGATTACCATTCACAGAGAGTCAAGCATTGTAAGATGGTGAAGATGAACCCTTAATTCCCCTCCCTTGGTTTTTAAACCGTTTGCTTTCCACATAGACAGCCACCTAGACTCCCCTGCTTGTCCAGGATGTGTACATCTTCATCATTGAAAGTTACTGGACTGTAGAGTCCTGATCTGAACAGTTGGCTGTTTTATACATGTGCTTAGCCAGAGGTTTGTTGCTTTGCCTGACGTTGACTTCAGCCAGGATTAACGCAAAGAACACATTGGCTTTGGGCCACATTAAAGACATGTTCCCATACCGGGAGTTGAACCCGGACCGCCTGGGTGAAAACCAGGAATCCTAACCGCTAGACCATATGGGACTGGTTAAGTAGTGCGCCACTGTCACTGCCGTGTTCCTGGGTGAGAACCAGGAATTCTCATCGCTAGACTATATGGAGTGCTCCACTGTCATGAAGTCAAGGACAGTCTTCTCACTCTGCAGCCTTGGTGAGACCAACATAGCAGCACCTTAATCAGTTCTCCAGCGGTTGCAGGTTCTGATCAAAAGCACTTTACAAGGGAGTGGACTGGACTTGAAGCACACTTGAGTGGCATGCGGGGAAGTCCACTAACTAGTCAGCGATGACACCGTGAATAAAAAGACACGAAATACATGCAAGTCGTAAACGACTTTACAGCACCATGACTAATATGGTTTGGAAGAATTGCTCTGGATGAGATTCCTGCATGTTTGGACTTGACAGACATTCTATAAAAGATTTGATTTCCACTGCAGCCCTTACAATTTATTGGCAGGGGATGGAGCCAAAACGAAAAGAACATTGCCGCTAGAACACTATGGCAGCAGTGGGATTCGAACCCACGCCTCCGAAGAGACTGGAGCCTTAATCCAGCACCTTAGACCGCTCGGTCATGCTACCATTGCGACCAAGAACCTCATCGCAAAAATCTAGACAGTAAAATTGAAAAAGTGCAACACAAACTAGATGCCCAGAACATTCAGTAATGCTCTTACTGTTGTAGAAGAACATGTTTAATACTTGCCTGAATGTTTTTGGATACAATAGCATCTGCCTGCCCTGGTTAAAATCTTATTGCAGCAATAGGGTTTCAACCCACATGTATGAGGAGCCTGGAGTCTGAACCCAGATCCGTAGACCACACAACCTAACACCTTACAATGCGGTGGACTTGAAGCACACTTGAGTGGCATGCGGGGAAGTCCACTAACCAGTCAGTAATGAGACTGTTAATAAAAAGACATGAAACATCTGCACGTTATAAATGACTTTTGCAGAAGAATTTCTTTTATTTATGTATAATCACATTATTTTATTGTATAATACCTTGGTGCCGCTGGATTTTAGCATGTCTCTCACACTCATACTGGTAACAGATGGTATGTCAGGAAGTTGGAGGGAAGCATTCACACACAAAGGACCCAGAGTGGGTGGGGGGGGTCTTTTGTCTCTTTCTCCACTGTAAGAGGTAGCAAGGGAGTGTGAAACTTTCTTTGGGGGTGGGGGGGACCAAAGGTGTGAAAACAGCTGTGTACTGCCTTTTGTTCCTGTAAGAGGTATTTAACTGAAGGCCATGCTAGGCTCAGTTACGGACACTGCCCATTGTTTGCCCCGCGATGATGCATTCCCTCACCAAGCTTGGTGTCTCTTCTTGTTTTTATTAAAGAATGCTAGCTACCGATCACCGCTTGTCTGCAGGCTTTATTGAATGGACAACTTCCACAACACTTAACAGCACCCTGACTAAAGTGGTTTGGAAGAATTGCTCTTGATAACATTCCTGCATGTTTGCACTTGACAGACATTCTGTAACAGATTTGATTTCCACTGCATCCCGTAGAATTTATTGGTAAGGCATGGGACAAACACAAAAAGAATCTGAAGAGCATGGCACAGTGGGATTCGAACCCACGCCCCCGAAGAGACTGGAGCCTAAATCCAGCACCTTAGACCGCTCGGTCATGCTACCATTGCGAGTAAGAAGCTCATTGCAAAAATCTAGACAGTAAAAATTGAAAAAGTGCAACACAAAATAGAACCCCAGAACATTCAGTAATGCTCTTACTGTTGTAGAAAAACATGTTTAATACTTTTTGGATACAAAAATATCTGCCTATTCTGGTTAAAATCTTATTGCAGCAATGGGATTTCAACCCACATGTGTGAGGAGACTGGACTCTTCACCCAGATCCGTAGACGACACAACCACACTACCGATACAGCAGCGAAATATTAGAGCTTGAAAATGTGCAATACAAAGTGGAACGAGTCTCCCCAACTTTGTAAACAGTACATGTACATAATACCCCAAACTGTTCATCAACCCTGATTAACAATGGGCTCTTGGCTCAGTTTCATCATTGTCGATACGCAACTTGTCATAACCACTGATCAACAGGCAGGATTACCATTCACAGAGAGTCAAGCATTGTAAGATGGTGAAAGATGAACCCTTAATTCCCCCTCCCTTGGTTTTTAAACCGTTTGCTTTCCACATAGACAGCCACCTAGACTCCCCTGCTTGTCCAGGATGTGTACATCTTCATCATTGAAAGTTACTGGACTGTAGAGTCCTGATCTGAACAGTTGGCTGTTTTATACCATGTGCTTAGCCAGAGGTTTGTTGCTTTGCCTGACGGTTGACTTCAGCCAGGATTAACGCAAAGAACACATTGGCTTTGGGCCACATTAAAGACATGTTCCCATACCGGGAGTTGAACCCGGACCGCCTGGGTGAAAACCAGGAATCCTAACCGCTAGACCATATGGGACTGGTTAAGTAGTGCGCCACTGTCACTGCCGTGTTCCTGGGTGAGAACCAGGAATTCTCATCGCTAGACTATATGGGAGTGCTCCACTGTCATGAAGTCAAGGACAGTCTTCTCACTCTGCAGCCTTGGTGAGACCAACATAGCAGCACCTTAATCAGTTCTCCAGCGGTTGCAGGTTCTGATCAAAAGCACTTTACAAGGGAGTGGACTGGACTTGAAGCACACTTGAGTGGCATGCGGGGAAGTCCACTAACTAGTCAGCGATGACACCGTGAATAAAAAGACACGAAATACATGCAAGTCGTAAACGACTTTACAGCACCATGACTAATATGGTTTGGAAGAATTGCTCTGGATGAGATTCCTGCATGTTTGGACTTGACAGACATTCTATAAAAGATTTGATTTCCACTGCAGCCCTTACAATTTATTGGCAGGGGATGGAGCCAAAACGAAAAGAACATTGCCGCTAGAACACTATGGCAGCAGTGGGATTCGAACCCACGCCTCCGAAGAGACTGGAGCCTTAATCCAGCACCTTAGACCGCTCGGTCATGCTACCATTGCGACCAAGAACCTCATCGCAAAAATCTAGACAGTAAAAATTGAAAAGTGCAACACAAACTAGATGCCCAGAACATTCAGTAATGCTCTTACTGTTGTAGAAGAACATGTTTAATACTTGCCTGAATGTTTTTGGATACAATAGCATCTGCCTGCCCTGGTTAAAATCTTATTGCAGCAATAGGGTTTCAACCCACATGTATGAGGAGCCTGGAGTCTGAACCCAGATCCGTAGACCACACAACCTAACACCTTACAATGCGGTGGACTTGAAGCACACTTGAGTGGCATGCGGGGAAGTCCACTAACCAGTCAGTAATGAGACTGTTAATAAAAAGACATGAAACATCTGCACGTTATAAATGACTTTTGCAGAAGAATTTCTTTTATTTATGTATAATCACATTATTTTATTGTATAATACCTTGGTGCCGCTGGATTTTAGCATGTCTCTCACACTCATACTGGTAACAGATGGTATGTCAGGAAGTTGGAGGGAAGCATTCACACACAAAGGACCCAGAGTGGGTGGGGGGGTCTTTTGTCTCTTTCTCCACTGTAAGAGGTAGCAAGGGAGTGTGAAACTTTCTTTGGGGGTGGGGGGACCAAAGGTGTGAAAACAGCTGTGTACTGCCTTTTGTTCCTGTAAGAGGTATTTAACTGAAGGCCATGCTAGGCTCAGTTACGGACACTGCCCATTGTTTGCCCCGCGATGATGCATTCCCTCACCAAGCTTGGTGTCTCTTCTTGTTTTTATTAAAGAATGCTAGCTACCGATCACCGCTTGTCTGCAGGCTTTATTGAATGGACAACTTCCACAACACTTAACAGCACCCTGACTAAAGTGGTTTGGAAGAATTGCTCTTGATGACATTCCTGCATGTTTGCACTTGACAGACATTCTGTAACAGATTTGATTTCCACTGCATCCCGTAGAATTTATTGGTAAGACATGGGACAAACACAAAAAGAATCTGAAGAGCATGGCAGCAGTGGGATTCGAACCCACGCCCCCGAAGAGACTGGAGCCTAAATCCAGCACCTTAGACCGCTCGGTCATGCTACCATTGCGAGTAAGAAGCTCATTGCAAAAATCTAGACAGTAAAAATTGAAAAAGTGCAACACAAAATAGAACCCCAGAACATTCAGTAATGCTCTTACTGTTGTAGAAAACATGTTTAATACTTTTTGGATACAAAAATATCTGCCTATTCTGGTTAAAATCTTATTGCAGCAATGGGATTTCAACCCACATGTGTGAGGAGACTGGACTCTTCACCCAGATCCGTAGACGACACAACCACACTACCGATACAGCAGCGAAATATTAGAGCTTGAAAATGTGCAATACAAAGTGGAACGAGTCTCCCCAACTTTGTAAACAGTACATGTACATAATACCCCAAACTGTTCATCAACCCTGATTAACAATGGGCTCTTGGCTCAGTTTCATCATTGTCGATACGCAACTTGTCATAACCACTGATCAACAGGCAGGATTACCATTCACAGAGAGTCAAGCATTGTAAGATGGTGAAAGATGAACCCTTAATTCCCCTCCCTTGGTTTTTAAACCGTTTGCTTTCCACATAGACAGCCACCTAGACTCCCCTGCTTGTCCAGGATGTGTACATCTTCATCATTGAAAGTTACTGGACTGTAGAGTCCTGATCTGAACAGTTGGCTGTTTTATACCATGTGCTTAGCCAGAGGTTTGTTGCTTTGCCTGACGGTTGACTTCAGCCAGGATTAACGCAAAGAACACATTGGCTTTGGGCCACATTAAAGACATGTTCCCATACCGGGAGTTGAACCCGGACCGCCTGGGTGAAAACCAGGAATCCTAACCGCTAGACCATATGGGACTGGTTAAGTAGTGCGCCACTGTCACTGCCGTGTTCCTGGGTGAGAACCAGGAATTCTCATCGCTAGACTATATGGGAGTGCTCCACTGTCATGAAGTCAAGGACAGTCTTCTCACTCTGCAGCCTTGGTGAGACCAACATAGCAGCACCTTAATCAGTTCTCCAGCGGTTGCAGGTTCTGATCAAAAGCACTTTACAAGGGAGTGGACTGGACTTGAAGCACACTTGAGTGGCATGCGGGGAAGTCCACTAACTAGTCAGCGATGACACCGTGAATAAAAAGACACGAAATACATGCAAGTCGTAAACGACTTTACAGCACCATGACTAATATGGTTTGGAAGAATTGCTCTGGATGAGATTCCTGCATGTTTGGACTTGACAGACATTCTATAAAAGATTTGATTTCCACTGCAGCCCTTACAATTTATTGGCAGGGGATGGAGCCAAAACGAAAAGAACATTGCCGCTAGAACACTATGGCAGCAGTGGGATTCGAACCCACGCCTCCGAAGAGACTGGAGCCTTAATCCAGCACCTTAGACCGCTCGGTCATGCTACCATTGCGACCAAGAACCTCATCGCAAAAATCTAGACAGTAAAAATTGAAAAGTGCAACACAAACTAGATGCCCAGAACATTCAGTAATGCTCTTACTGTTGTAGAAGAACATGTTTAATACTTGCCTGAATGTTTTTGGATACAATAGCATCTGCCTGCCCTGGTTAAAATCTTATTGCAGCAATAGGGTTTCAACCCACATGTATGAGGAGCCTGGAGTCTGAACCCAGATCCGTAGACCACACAACCTAACACCTTACAATGCGGTGGACTTGAAGCACACTTGAGTGGCATGCGGGGAAGTCCACTAACCAGTCAGTAATGAGACTGTTAATAAAAAGACATGAAACATCTGCACGTTATAAATGACTTTTGCAGAAGAATTTCTTTTATTTATGTATAATCACATTATTTTATTGTATAATACCTTGGTGCCGCTGGATTTTAGCATGTCTCTCACACTCATACTGGTAACAGATGGTATGTCAGGAAGTTGGAGGGAAGCATTCACACACAAAGGACCCAGAGTGGGTGGGGGGAGTCTTTTGTCTCTTTCTCCACTGTAAGAGGTAGCAAGGGAGTGTGAAACTTTCTTTGGGGGTGGGGGGGACCAAAGGTGTGAAAACAGCTGTGTACTGCCTTTTGTTCCTGTAAGAGGTATTTAACTGAAGGCCATGCTAGGCTCAGTTACGGACACTGCCCATTGTTTGCCCCGCGATGATGCATTCCCTCACCAAGCTTGGTGTCTCTTCTTGTTTTTATTAAAGAATGCTAGCTACCGATCACCGCTTGTCTGCAGGCTTTATTGAATGGACAACTTCCACAACACTTAACAGCACCCTGACTAAAGTGGTTTGGAAGAATTGCTCTTGATGACATTCCTGCATGTTTGCACTTGACAGACATTCTGTAACAGATTTGATTTCCACTGCATCCCGTAGAATTTATTGGTAAGCATGGGACAAACACAAAAAGAATCTGAAGAGCATGGCAGCAGTGGGATTCGAACCCACGCCCCCGAAGAGACTGGAGCCTAAATCCAGCACCTTAGACCGCTCGGTCATGCTACCATTGCGAGTAAGAAGCTCATTGCAAAAATCTAGACAGTAAAAATTGAAAAAGTGCAACACAAAATAGAACCCCAGAACATTCAGTAATGCTCTTACTGTTGTAGAAAAACATGTTTAATACTTTTTGGATACAAAAATATCTGCCTATTCTGGTTAAAATCTTATTGCAGCAATGGGATTTCAACCCACATGTGTGAGGAGACTGGACTCTTCACCCAGATCCGTAGACGACACAACCACACTACCGATACAGCAGCGAAATATTAGAGCTTGAAAATGTGCAATACAAAGTGGAACGAGTCTCCCAACTTTATAACAGTACATGTACATAATACCCCAAACTGTTCATCAACCCTGATTAACAATGGGCTCTTGGCTCAGTTTCATCATTGTCGATACGCAACTTGTCATAACCACTGATCAACAGGCAGGATTACCATTCACAGAGAGTCAAGCATTGTAAGATGAACCCTTAATTCCCCTCCCTTGGTTTTTAAACCGTTTGCTTTCCACATAGACAGCCACCTAGACTCCCCTGCTTGTCCAGGATGTGTACATCTTCATCATTGAAAGTTACTGGACTGTAGAGTCCTGATCTGAACAGTTGGCTGTTTTATACCATGTGCTTAGCCAGAGGTTTGTTGCTTTGCCTGACGGTTGACTTCAGCCAGGATTAACGCAAAGAACACATTGGCTTTGGGCCACATTAAAGACATGTTCCCATACCGGGAGTTGAACCCGGACCGCCTGGGTGAAAACCAGGAATCCTAACCGCTAGACCATATGGGACTGGTTAAGTAGTGCGCCACTGTCACTGCCGTGTTCCTGGGTGAGAACCAGGAATTCTCATCGCTAGACTATATGGGAGTGCTCCACTGTCATGAAGTCAAGGACAGTCTTCTCACTCTGCAGCCTTGGTGAGACCAACATAGCAGCACCTTAATCAGTTCTCCAGCGGTTGCAGGTTCTGATCAAAAGCACTTTACAAGGGAGTGGACTGGACTTGAAGCACACTTGAGTGGCATGCGGGGAAGTCCACTAACTAGTCAGCGATGACACCGTGAATAAAAAGACACGAAATACATGCAAGTCGTAAACGACTTTACAGCACCATGACTAATATGGTTTGGAAGAATTGCTCTGGATGAGATTCCTGCATGTTTGGACTGACAGACATTCTATAAAGATTTGATTTCCACTGCAGCCCTTACAATTATTGGCAGGGGATGGAGCCAAAACGAAAAGAACATTGCCGCTAGAACACTATGGCAGCAGTGGGATTCGAACCCACGCCTCCGAAGAGACTGGAGCCTTAATCCAGCACCTTAGACCGCTCGGTCATGCTACCATTGCGACCAAGAACCTCATCGCAAAAATCTAGACAGTAAAATTGAAAAGTGCAACACAAACTAGATGCCCAGAACATTCAGTAATGCTCTTACTGTTGTAGAAGAACATGTTTATACTTGCCTGAATGTTTTGGATACATAGCACTGCCTGCCCTGGTTAAAATCTTATTGCAGCAATAGGGTTTCAACCCACATGTATGAGGAGCCTGGAGTCTGAACCCAGATCCGTAGACCACACAACCTAACACTTACAATGCGGTGGACTTGAAGCACACTTGAGTGGCATGCGGGGAAGTCCACTACCAGTCAGTAATGAGACTGTTAATAAAAAGACATGAAACATCTGCACGTTATAAATGACTTTTGCAGAAGAATTTCTTTTATTTATGTATAATCACATTATTTTATTGTATAATACCTTGGTGCCGCTGGATTTTAGCATGTCTCTCACACTCATACTGGTAACAGATGGTATGTCAGGAAGTTGGAGGGAAGCATTCACACACAAAGGACCAGAGTGGGTGGGGGGGTCTTTTGTCTCTTTCTCCACTGTAAGAGGTAGCAAGGGAGTGTGAAACTTTCTTTGGGGTGGGGGGGACCAAAGGTGTGAAAACAGCTGTGTACTGCCTTTTGTTCCTGTAAGAGGTATTTAACTGAAGGCCATGCTAGGCTCAGTTACGGACACTGCCATTGTTTGCCCCGCGATGATGCATTCCCTCACCAAGCTTGGTGTCTCTTCTTGTTTTTATTAAAGAATGCTAGCTACCGATCACCGCTTGTCTGCAGGCTTTATTGAATGGACAACTTCCACAACACTTAACAGCACCCTGACTAAAGTGGTTTGGAAAATTGCTCTTGATAACATTCCTGCATGTTTGCACTTGACAGACATTCTGTAACAGATTTGATTTCCACTGCATCCCGTAGAATTTATTGGTAAGGCATGGGACAAACACAAAGAATCTGAAAGCATGGCAACAGTGGGATTCAAACCCACGCCCCGAAGAGACTGGAGCCTAAATCCAGCACCTTAGACCGTCGGTCATGCTACCATTGCGAGTAAGAACTCATTGCAAAATCTAGACAGTAAAAATTGAAAAAGTGCAACACAAAATAGAACCCAGAACATTCAGTAATGCTCTTACTGTTGTAGAAACATGTTTAATACTTTTTGGATACAAAAATATCTGCCTATTCTGGTTAAAATCTTATTGCAGCAATGGGATTTCAACCCACATGTGTGAGGAGACTGGACTCTTCACCCAGATCCGTAGACGACACAACCACACTACCGATACAGCAGCGAAATATTAGAGCTTGAAAATGTGCAATACAAAGTGGAACGAGTCTCCCAACTTTGTAAACAGTACATGTACATAATACCCCAAACTGTTCATCAACCCTGATTAACAATGGGCTCTTGGCTCAGTTTCATCATTGTCGATACGCAACTTGTCATAACCACTGATCAACAGGCAGGATTACCATTCACAGAGAGTCAAGCATTGTAAGATGGTGAAAGATGAACCCTTAATTCCCCCTCCCTTGGTTTTTTAAACCGTTTGCTTTCCACATAGACAGCCACCTAGACTCCCTGCTGTCCAGGATGTGTACATCTTCATCATTGAAAGTTACTGGACTGTAGAGTCCTGATCTGAACAGTTGGCTGTTTTATACCATGTGCTTAGCCAGAGGTTTGTTGCTTTGCCTGACGGTTGACTTCAGCCAGGATTAACGCAAAGAACACATTGGCTTTGGGCCACATTAAAGACATGTTCCCATACGGGAGTTGAACCCGGACCGCCTGGGTGAAACCAGGAATCCTAACCGCTAGACCATATGGGACTGGTTAAGTAGTGCGCCACTGTCACTGCCGTGTTCCTGGGTGAGAACCAGGATTCTCATCGCTAGACTATATGGGAGTGCTCCACT
>NW_020327305.1:0-23240 GCF_001858045.2 Oreochromis niloticus | reverse complement strand
TTGCGATTAATGTTTAGGATGGTAGCTTGCCTGGGTAACATGCAAACCGGCTACCTTTTTCTAAGATTACATTGCTGAAACATTGCAGAAACAATATAAATTCAAACTATATAATATGAAGCCACATGCTGTATTTTATATTCATACATGTTCATAAGTACAGGAAAATATATTATGTTACTGTCAATATTTCATGGTTTTTCCATGCTGCAAGGAAAAGAACAACAGGCTATCTACCTAAAACATAGAATGTTACAGTAACATGGATGACTGGCCTTTGACCAGTGAGCAGAAAATAGGCAAACAAAACTGAGATTTTTTTTCTTTTATGGTGTTCTATATGGTAATAAGCATGGTCTACTTCAACTCATTAAATGTAGCAGTGGGTCTGTCCATAAGTCTTCCAAATCCACAGTCAGCATAAAGCGGTGCAGTGAATGGGGTCTGGAGTCTGTAGAGGGGGCCATGGTGTCAGAGATGCTGTAGAAGAAGAAACACCTGCTCTGGATCCACGTACACTCCTACTTTGGAGGACAGAGGCCTGAGACGGGAGTTGTGATGTTGTTATGTTTGAATTTGTAGCTTTTGTTGTAACACTCTAATGCCAGAAGTATTATTGCTTCCAAACGCACTTTGATCCAGTCTTATTTCATTCTTATAGGAACTGCTACTGAAACCCCTTCCCTTTCCACTCCACTTCCCAGTAACAAGGTCCAATCAGACTCTCTTTACTCAGCACCTGCTGTTCAATGTTAAACCTGTCTCTTTTTTTAAGACCGGAGTTCTTACATGGATATGGAGCATTGTCTGATACGGTTCTGTTCTGATTTGATAGAAACAGTTTTCGGTGAACTGTATCTGGGTCCATCGTCAGTTGACGTGAATATTTTAAAACTCATCTCTGGTCTTAGGTTGTGCTTGGGGCAGTAAAACATCTGCTGATCTTACTCTAAGAGTGAGTTTACTCCATTCCTCACTTACAAACATTTGATTTATCTCTGGCTTCTGACATTGCTCTTTCCAGATCTCAAGGTATTTAACTGGACAAATTCTGAAGGTTGGTGAGTCAGTAGAATCAGTGATTTGGGCATTTGGGAGTTAAATACGTAAAAATTCGATGTGGTCCTCTGTGAATGAAAGCTGCTTTAGCTCCTTCTTGCCTCTTCAGCTCAGTGATCTCCTGCTTCAGTTTATTCTGAAGCTCACTGACTCGCCTCTCTTCAGTTTCTGCTCGGATTAATCTGCTGCTTCAGATTTGAGCCTTTTTCTTTAATGAAACTCACCAGCTCATTGATGATGGTCTCGATGTCCTTCGCAACGCTATCAGAAGATTGCAGAATTTCCTCGATTTCCTTCCGAAGCATGTTCACTTTCCTTCTCTGGTCTGAATTCTCCGCTGAACATTTTGCAAAATCACCTCAAATTCTTTTTGCATTTCAATCCTTTCTTCTTCAACTGGAACTGTGTTGTGGTCTTTATGTTCATTCACACAGCAGAGATAGCAGATACATTTTTGATCAGTACGGCAGAACATCTTCATTACCTCATTGTGAGTTGAACAGATGTTCCCTTTCAGCCTGTTGGATGGTTTGACCAGCTTGTGACTGTCAAAGGCAGAGGAGTCATAGTGAGGCTGGAGGTGTTGCTCACAGTAAGAAACCAAACATACCAGACAGGACTTCACTGTTTCAGCTTCTTTCCTGTGCAGACATCACAGGAAATATCTTCAGGTCCAGCATAGCAGAGATCAGCTGACGCAGGTTGGATTCCAGGTGTCTTCAAGTCCTCTACTAACTCTGCTAACATAGTGTTTTCACAAAGAGCAGCCTCGGTATGAAGATTTTTCTGCACTGAGGACAGCTGTAGATTCCTTTGGATCCTCTTTATTCCAGTGACTCTAATACAGCTCATACAGTAGTTGTGTCCACAGGGAATAGTCACTGGATCCTTCAGTAGATCCAGACAGACTGAACAGCAGAGTTTTTCTGATCCATTGTCTGTCTTGGTGTGTTTTTGTATGTCAAGGTGAATGACAAGCCGTTTCACTGAGAGGGGAGAAATGGAGTGTATCAGGTTACACTTTGTTTTGGGAAATCAAGAGGCTTGAGAAGTGACCCCTCCTAGGAGGAGTTTTTCTCATGTGGGCTTTAGTTGAGTATTGGTGTATTTTTCCATGTTGCATACTTTTTTTTTCTATTTATGTTAGTCAGATTAATTTGCATTAATGATATGGACTAAAGGAGAGACGGCCAATTCTCAATTCCGACTTCTCTTCATTGGCCTGAAAAATTATCTCCTCACATACAAAGTGTTCAATAATTAGACCCAATCTTATCTAAAGACATTACAGTACCATATCATCAATATCTCAGACTGCTGTTCCCCAAATAGTTGGGTTCAGTAGAGTCAAGGTGGCTGTTTATGTGAAAAGTAAATGACCATCTTGAAACGAAGGAGGGGGAATTAAGGGTACATTTCACCATCTTACAATGCTTGACTCTCATTCTTGACTCTCTGTGAATGGTAATCCTGCCTGTTGATCAGTGGTTATGACAAGTTGCATATCGACAATGATGAAACTGAGCCAAGAGCCCATTGTTAATCAGGGTGATGAACAGTTTGGGTATTATGTACATGTACTGTTTATAAAGTTGGGGAGACTCGTTCCACTTTGTATTGCACATTTTCAAGCTCTAATATTTCGCTGCTGTATCGGTAGTGTGGTTGTGTCGTCTACGGATCTGGGTGAAGAGTCCAGTCTCCTCACAATGTGGGTTGAAATCCATTGCTGCAATAAGATTTTAACCAGAATAGGCAGATATTTTTGTATCCAAAAAGTATTAAACATGTTTTTCTACAACAGTAAGAGCATTACTGAATGTTCTGGGGTTCTATTTGTGTTGCACTTTTTCAATTTTTACTGTCTAGATTTTTGCAATGAGCTTCTTACTCGCAATGGTAGCATGACCGAGCGGTCTAAGGTGCTGGATTTAGGCTCCAGTCTCTTCGGGGCGTGGGTTCGAATCCCACTGTTGCCATGCTCTTCAGATTCTTTTGTGTTTGTCCATGCCTTACCAATAATTCTACGGGATGCAGTGGAAATCAAATCTGTTACAGAATGTCTGTCAAGTGCAAACATGCAGGAATGTTATCAAGAGCAATTCTTCCAAACCACTTTAGTCAGGGTGCTGTTAAGTGTTGTGGAAGTTGTCCATTCAATAAAGCCTGCAGACAAGCGGTGATCGGTAGCTAGCATTCTTTAATAAAAACAAGAAGAGACACCAAGCTTGGTGAGGGAATGCATCATCGCGGGGCAAACAATGGGCAGTGTCCGTAACTGAGCCTAGCATGGCCTTCAGTTAAATACCTCTTACAGGAACAAAAGGCAGTACACAGCTGTTTTCACACCTTTGGTCCCCCCCACCCCAAAGAAAGTTTCACACTCCCTTGCTACCTCTTACAGTGGAGAAAGAGACAAAAGACCCCCCACCCACTCTGGGTCCTTTGTGTGTGAATGCTTCCCTCCAACTTCCTGACATACCATCTTACCAGTATGAGTGTGAGAGACATGCTAAAATCCAGCGGCACCAAGGTATTATACAATAAAATAATGTGATTATACATAAATAAAAGAAATTCTTCTGCAAAAGTCATTTATAACGTGCAGATGTTTCATGTCTTTTTATTAACAGTCTCATTACTGACTGGTTAGTGGACTTCCCCGCATGCCACTCAAGTGTGCTTCAAGTCCACCGCATTGTAAGGTGTTAGGTTGTGTGGTCTACGGATCTGGGTTCAGACTCCAGGCTCCTCATACATGTGGGTTGAAACCCTATTGCTGCAATAAGATTTTAACCAGGGCAGGCAGATGCTATTGTATCCAAAAACATTCAGGCAAGTATTAAACATGTTCTTCTACAACAGTAAGAGCATTACTGAATGTTCTGGGCATCTAGTTTGTGTTGCACTTTTTCAATTTTTACTGTCTAGATTTTTGCGATGAGGTTCTTGGTCGCAATGGTAGCATGACCGAGCGGTCTAAGGTGCTGGATTAAGGCTCCAGTCTCTTCGGAGGCGTGGGTTCGAATCCCACTGCTGCCATAGTGTTCTAGCGGCAATGTTCTTTTCGTTTTGGCTCCATCCCCTGCCAATAAATTGTAAGGGCTGCAGTGGAAATCAAATCTTTTATAGAATGTCTGTCAAGTCCAAACATGCAGGAATCTCATCCAGAGCAATTCTTCCAAACCATATTAGTCATGGTGCTGTAAAGTCGTTTACGACTTGCATGTATTCGTGTCTTTTTATTCACGGTGTCATCGCTGACTAGTTAGTGGACTTCCCCGCATGCCACTCAAGTGTGCTTCAAGTCCAGTCCACTCCCTTGTAAAGTGCTTTTGATCAGAACCTGCAACCGCTGGAGAACTGATTAAGGTGCTGCTATGTTGGTCTCACCAAGGCTGCAGAGTGAGAAGACTGTCCTTGACTTCATGACAGTGGAGCACTCCCATATAGTCTAGCGATGAGAATTCCTGGTTCTCACCCAGGAACACGGCAGTGACAGTGGCGCACTACTTAACCAGTCCCATATGGTCTAGCGGTTAGGATTCCTGGTTTTCACCCAGGCGGTCCGGGTTCAACTCCCGTATGGGAACATGTCTTTAATGTGGCCCAAAGCCAATGTGTTCTTTGCGTTAATCCTGGCTGAAGTCAACCGTCAGGCAAAGCAACAAACCTCTGGCTAAGCACATGGTATAAAACAGCCAACTGTTCAGATCAGGACTCTACAGTCCAGTAACTTTCAATGATGAAGATGTACACATCCTGGACAAGCAGGGGAGTCTAGGTGGCTGTCTATGTGGAAAGCAAACGGTTTAAAAACCAAGGGAGGGGGAATTAAGGGTTCATCTTTCACCATCTTACAATGCTTGACTCTCTGTGAATGGTAATCCTGCCTGTTGATCAGTGGTTATGACAAGTTGCGTATCGACAATGATGAAACTGAGCCAAGAGCCCATTGTTAATCAGGGTTGATGAACAGTTTGGGTATTATGTACATGTACTGTTTACAAAGTTGGGGAGACTCGTTCCACTTTGTATTGCACATTTTCAAGCTCTAATATTTCGCTGCTGTATCGGTAGTGTGGTTGTGTCGTCTACGGATCTGGGTGAAGAGTCCAGTCTCCTCACACATGTGGGTTGAAATCCATTGCTGCAATAAGATTTTAACCAGAATAGGCAGATATTTTTGTATCCAAAAAGTATTAAACATGTTTTTCTACAACAGTAAGAGCATTACTGAATGTTCTGGGGTTCTATTTTGTGTTGCACTTTTTCAATTTTTACTGTCTAGATTTTTGCAATGAGCTTCTTACTCGCAATGGTAGCATGACCGAGCGGTCTAAGGTGCTGGATTTAGGCTCCAGTCTCTTCGGGGGCGTGGGTTGAATCCCACTGTTGCCATGCTCTTCAGATTCTTTTTGTGTTTGTCCCATGCCTTACCAATAAATTCTACGGGATGCAGTGGAAATCAAATCTGTTACAGAATGTCTGTCAAGTGCAAACATGCAGGAATGTTATCAAGAGCAATTCTTCCAAACCACTTTAGTCAGGGTGCTGTTAAGTGTTGTGGAAGTTGTCCATTCAATAAAGCCTGCAGACAAGCGGTGATCGGTAGCTAGCATTCTTTAATAAAACAAGAAGAGACACCAAGCTTGGTGAGGGAATGCATCATCGCGGGGCAAACAATGGGCAGTGTCCGTAACTGAGCCTAGCATGGCCTTCAGTTAAATACCTCTTACAGGAACAAAAGGCAGTACACAGCTGTTTTCACACCTTTGGTCCCCCCACCCCCAAAGAAAGTTTCACACTCCCTTGCTACCTCTTACAGTGGAGAAAGAGACAAAAGACCCCCCCACCCACTCTGGGTCCTTTGTGTGTGAATGCTTCCCTCCAACTTCCTGACATACCATCTGTTACCAGTATGAGTGTGAGAGACATGCTAAAATCCAGCGGCACCAAGGTATTATACAATAAAATAATGTGATTATACATAAATAAAAGAAATTCTTCTGCAAAAGTCATTTATAACGTGCAGATGTTTCATGTCTTTTTATTAACAGTCTCATTACTGACTGGTTAGTGGACTTCCCCGCATGCCACTCAAGTGTGCTTCAAGTCCACCGCATTGTAAGGTGTTAGGTTGTGTGGTCTACGGATCTGGGTTCAGACTCCAGGCTCCTCATACATGTGGGTTGAAACCCTATTGCTGCAATAAGATTTTAACCAGGGCAGGCAGATGCTATTGTATCCAAAAACATTCAGGCAAGTATTAAACATGTTCTTCTACAACAGTAAGAGCATTACTGAATGTTCTGGGCATCTAGTTTGTGTTGCACTTTTTCAATTTTTACTGTCTAGATTTTTGCGATGAGGTTCTTGGTCGCAATGGTAGCATGACCGAGCGGTCTAAGGTGCTGGATTAAGGCTCCAGTCTCTTCGGAGGCGTGGGTTCGAATCCCACTGCTGCCATAGTGTTCTAGCGGCAATGTTCTTTTCGTTTTGGCTCCATCCCCTGCCAATAAATTGTAAGGGCTGCAGTGGAAATCAAATCTTTTATAGAATGTCTGTCAAGTCCAAACATGCAGGAATCTCATCCAGAGCAATTCTTCCAAACCATATTAGTCATGGTGCTGTAAAGTCGTTTACGACTTGCATGTATTTCGTGTCTTTTATTCACGGTGTCATCGCTGACTAGTTAGTGGACTTCCCCGCATGCCACTCAAGTGTGCTTCAAGTCCAGTCCACTCCTTGTAAAGTGCTTTTGATCAGAACCTGCAACCGCTGGAGAACTGATTAAGGTGCTGCTATGTTGGTCTCACCAAGGCTGCAGAGTGAGAAGACTGTCCTTGACTTCATGACAGTGGAGCACTCCCATATAGTCTAGCGATGAGAATTCCTGGTTCTCACCCAGGAACACGGCAGTGACAGTGGCGCACTACTTAACCAGTCCCATATGGTCTAGCGGTTAGGATTCCTGGTTTTCACCCAGGCGGTCCGGGTTCAACTCCCGGTATGGGAACATGTCTTTAATGTGGCCCAAAGCCAATGTGTTCTTTGCGTTAATCCTGGCTGAAGTCAACCGTCAGGCAAAGCAACAAACCTCTGGCTAAGCACATGTATAAAACAGCCAACTGTTCAGATCAGGACTCTACAGTCCAGTAACTTTCAATGATGAAGATGTACACATCCTGGACAAGCAGGGGAGTCTAGGTGGCTGTCTATGTGGAAAGCAAACGGTTTAAAAACCAAGGGAGGGGAATTAAGGGTTCATTTCATCTTACAATGCTTGACTCTCTGTGAATGGTAATCCTGCCTGTTGATCAGTGGTTATGACAAGTTGCGTATCGACAATGATGAAACTGAGCCAAGAGCCCATTGTTAATCAGGGTTGATGAACAGTTTGGGGTATTATGTACATGTACTGTTTACAAAGTTGGGGAGACTCGTTCCACTTTGTATTGCACATTTTCAAGCTCTAATATTTCGCTGCTGTATCGGTAGTGTGGTTGTGTCGTCTACGGATCTGGGTGAAGAGTCCAGTCTCCTCACACATGTGGGTTGAAATCCCATTGCTGCAATAAGATTTTAACCAGAATAGGCAGATATTTTTGTATCCAAAAAGTATTAAACATGTTTTTCTACAACAGTAAGAGCATTACTGAATGTTCTGGGGTTCTATTTTGTGTTGCACTTTTTCAATTTTTACTGTCTAGATTTTTGCAATGAGCTTCTTACTCGCAATGGTAGCATGACCGAGCGGTCTAAGGTGCTGGATTTAGGCTCCAGTCTCTTCGGGGGCGTGGGTTCGAATCCCACTGTTGCCATGCTCTTCAGATTCTTTTTGTGTTTGTCCCATGCCTTACCAATAAATTCTACGGGATGCAGTGGAAATCAAATCTGTTACAGAATGTCTGTCAAGTGCAAACATGCAGGAATGTTATCAAGAGCAATTCTTCCAAACCACTTTAGTCAGGGTGCTGTTAAGTGTTGTGGAAGTTGTCCATTCAATAAAGCCTGCAGACAAGCGGTGATCGGTAGCTAGCATTCTTTAATAAAAACAAGAACAGACACCAAGCTTGGTGAGGGAATGCATCATCGCGGGGCAAACAATGGGCAGTGTCCGTAACTGAGCCTAGCATGGCCTTCAGTTAAATACCTCTTACAGGAACAAAAGGCAGTACACAGCTGTTTTCACACCTTTGGTCCCCCCACCCCCAAAGAAAGTTTCACACTCCCTTGCTACCTCTTACAGTGGAGAAAGAGACAAAAGACCCCCCCACCCACTCTGGGTCCTTTGTGTGTGAATGCTTCCCTCCAACTTCCTGACATACCATCTGTTACCAGTATGAGTGTGAGAGACATGCTAAAATCCAGCGGCACCAAGGTATTATACAATAAAATAATGTGATTATACATAAATAAAAGAAATTCTTCTGCAAAAGTCATTTATAACGTGCAGATGTTTCATGTCTTTTTATTAACAGTCTCATTACTGACTGGTTAGTGGACTTCCCCGCATGCCACTCAAGTGTGCTTCAAGTCCACCGCATTGTAAGGTGTTAGGTTGTGTGGTCTACGGATCTGGGTTCAGACTCCAGGCTCCTCATACATGTGGGTTGAAACCCTATTGCTGCAATAAGATTTTAACCAGGGCAGGCAGATGCTATTGTATCCAAAAACATTCAGGCAAGTATTAAACATGTTCTTCTACAACAGTAAGAGCATTACTGAATGTTCTGGGCATCTAGTTTGTGTTGCACTTTTTCAATTTTTACTGTCTAGATTTTTGCGATGAGGTTCTTGGTCGCAATGGTAGCATGACCGAGCGGTCTAAGGTGCTGGATTAAGGCTCCAGTCTCTTCGGAGGCGTGGGTTCGAATCCCACTGCTGCCATAGTGTTCTAGCGGCAATGTTCTTTTCGTTTTGGCTCCATCCCCTGCCAATAAATTGTAAGGGCTGCAGTGGAAATCAAATCTTTTATAGAATGTCTGTCAAGTCCAAACATGCAGGAATCTCATCCAGAGCAATTCTTCCAAACCATATTAGTCATGGTGCTGTAAAGTCGTTTACGACTTGCATGTATTTCGTGTCTTTTTATTCACGGTGTCATCGCTGACTAGTTAGTGGACTACTCCCGCATGCCACTCAAGTGTGCTTCAAGTCCAGTCCACTCCCTTGTAAAGTGCTTTTGATCAGAACCTGCAACCGCTGGAGAACTGATTAAGGTGCTGCTATGTTGGTCTCACCAAGGCTGCAGAGTGAGAAGACTGTCCTTGACTTCATGACAGTGGAGCACTCCCATATAGTCTAGCGATGAGAATTCCTGGTTCTCACCCAGGAACACGGCAGTGACAGTGGCGCACTACTTAACCAGTCCCATATGGTCTAGCGGTTAGGATTCCTGGTTTTCACCCAGGCGGTCCGGGTTCAACTCCCCCGTATGGGAACATGTCTTTAATGTGGCCCAATGTGTTCTTTGCGTTAATCCTGGCTGAAGTCAACCGTCAGGCAAAGCAACAAACCTCTGGCTAAGCACATGGTATAAAACAGCCAACTGTTCAGATCAGGACTCTACAGTCCAGTAACTTTCAATGATGAAGATGTACACATCCTGGACAAGCAGGGGAGTCTAGGTGGCTGTCTATGTGGAAAGCAAACGGTTTAAAAACCAAGGGAGGGGGAATTAAGGGTTCATCTTTCACCATCTTACAATGCTTGACTCTCTGTGAATGGTAATCCTGCCTGTTGATCAGTGGTTATGACAAGTTGCGTATCGACAATGATGAAACTGAGCCAAGAGCCCATTGTTAATCAGGGTTGATGAACAGTTTGGGGTATTATGTACATGTACTGTTTACAAAGTTGGGGAGACTCGTTCCACTTTGTATTGCACATTTTCAAGCTCTAATATTTCGCTGCTGTATCGGTAGTGTGGTTGTGTCGTCTACGGATCTGGGTGAAGAGTCCAGTCTCCTCACACATGTGGGTTGAAATCCATTGCTGCAATAAGATTTTAACCAGAATAGGCAGATATTTTTGTATCCAAAAAGTATTAAACATGTTTTTCTACAACAGTAAGAGCATTACTGAATGTTCTGGGGTTCTATTTGTGTTGCACTTTTTCAATTTTTACTGTCTAGATTTTTGCAATGAGCTTCTTACTCGCAATGGTAGCATGACCGAGCGGTCTAAGGTGCTGGATTTAGGCTCCAGTCTCTTCGGGGCGTGGGTTGAATCCCACTGTTGCCATGCTCTTCAGATTCTTTTTGTGTTTGTCCCATGCCTTACCAATAAATTCTACGGGATGCAGTGGAAATCAAATCTGTTACAGAATGTCTGTCAAGTGCAAACATGCAGGAATGTTATCAAGAGCAATTCTTCCAAACCACTTTAGTCAGGGTGCTGTTAAGTGTTGTGGAAGTTGTCCATTCAATAAAGCCTGCAGACAAGCGGTGATCGGTAGCTAGCATTCTTTAATAAAAACAAGAAAGACACCAAGCTTGGTGAGGGAATGCATCATCGCGGGGCAAACAATGGGCAGTGTCCGTAACTGAGCCTAGCATGGCCTTCAGTTAAATACCTCTTACAGGAACAAAAGGCAGTACACAGCTGTTTTCACACCTTTGGTCCCCCCACCCCCAAAGAAAGTTTCACACTCCCTTGCTACCTCTTACAGTGGAGAAAGAGACAAAAGACTCCCCCACCCACTCTGGGTCCTTTGTGTGTGAATGCTTCCCTCCAACTTCCTGACATACCATCTGTTACCAGTATGAGTGTGAGAGACATGCTAAATCCAGCGGCACCAAGGTATTATACAATAAAATAATGTGATTATACATAAATAAAAGAAATTCTTCTGCAAAAGTCATTTATAACGTGCAGATGTTTCATGTCTTTTTATTAACAGTCTCATTACTGACTGGTTAGTGGACTTCCCCGCATGCCACTCAAGTGTGCTTCAAGTCCACCGCATTGTAAGGTGTTAGGTTGTGTGGTCTACGGATCTGGGTTCAGACTCCAGGCTCCTCATACATGTGGGTTGAAACCCTATTGCTGCAATAAGATTTTAACCAGGGCAGGCAGATGCTATTGTATCCAAAAACATTCAGGCAAGTATTAAACATGTTCTTCTACAACAGTAAGAGCATTACTGAATGTTCTGGGCATCTAGTTTGTGTTGCACTTTTTCAATTTTACTGTCTAGATTTTTGCGATGAGGTTCTTGGTCGCAATGGTAGCATGACCGAGCGGTCTAAGGTGCTGGATTAAGGCTCCAGTCTCTTCGGAGGCGTGGGTTCGAATCCCACTGCTGCCATAGTGTTCTAGCGGCAATGTTCTTTTCGTTTTGGCTCCATCCCCTGCCAATAAATTGTAAGGGCTGCAGTGGAAATCAAATCTTTTATAGAATGTCTGTCAAGTCCAAACATGCAGGAATCTCATCCAGAGCAATTCTTCCAAACCATATTAGTCATGGTGCTGTAAAGTCGTTTACGACTTGCATGTATTTCGTGTCTTTTTATTCACGGTGTCATCGCTGACTAGTTAGTGGACTTCCCCGCATGCCACTCAAGTGTGCTTCAAGTCCAGTCCACTCCCTTGTAAAGTGCTTTTGATCAGAACCTGCAACCGCTGGAGAACTGATTAAGGTGCTGCTATGTTGGTCTCACCAAGGCTGCAGAGTGAGAAGACTGTCCTTGACTTCATGACAGTGGAGCACTCCCATATAGTCTAGCGATGAGAATTCCTGGTTCTCACCCAGGAACACGGCAGTGACAGTGGCGCACTACTTAACCAGTCCCATATGGTCTAGCGGTTAGGATTCCTGGTTTTCACCCAGGCGGTCCGGGTTCAACTCCCCGTATGGGAACATGTCTTTAATGTGGCCCAAAGCCAATGTGTTCTTTGCGTTAATCCTGGCTGAAGTCAACCGTCAGGCAAAGCAACAAACCTCTGGCTAAGCACATGGTATAAAACAGCCAACTGTTCAGATCAGGACTCTACAGTCCAGTAACTTTCAATGATGAAGATGTACACATCCTGGACAAGCAGGGGAGTCTAGGTGGCTGTCTATGTGGAAAGCAAACGGTTTAAAAACCAAGGGAGGGGGAATTAAGGGTTCATCTTTCACCATCTTACAATGCTTGACTCTCTGTGAATGGTAATCCTGCCTGTTGATCAGTGGTTATGACAAGTTGCGTATCGACAATGATGAAACTGAGCCAAGAGCCCATTGTTAATCAGGGTTGATGAACAGTTTGGGTATTATGTACATGTACTGTTTACAAAGTTGGGGAGACTCGTTCCACTTTGTATTGCACATTTTCAAGCTCTAATATTTCGCTGCTGTATCGGTAGTGTGGTTGTGTCGTCTACGGATCTGGGTGAAGAGTCCAGTCTCCTCACACATGTGGGTTGAAATCCCATTGCTGCAATAAGATTTTAACCAGAATAGGCAGATATTTTTGTATCCAAAAAGTATTAAACATGTTTTTCTACAACAGTAAGAGCATTACTGAATGTTCTGGGGTTCTATTTTGTGTTGCACTTTTTCAATTTTTACTGTCTAGATTTTTGCAATGAGCTTCTTACTCGCAATGGTAGCATGACCGAGCGGTCTAAGGTGCTGGATTTAGGCTCCAGTCTCTTCGGGGGCGTGGGTTCGAATCCCACTGTTGCCATGCTCTTCAGATTCTTTTTGTGTTTGTCCCATGCCTTACCAATAAATTCTACGGGATGCAGTGGAAATCAAATCTGTTACAGAATGTCTGTCAAGTGCAAACATGCAGGAATGTTATCAAGAGCAATTCTTCCAAACCACTTTAGTCAGGGTGCTGTTAAGTGTTGTGGAAGTTGTCCATTCAATAAAGCCTGCAGACAAGCGGTGATCGGTAGCTAGCATTCTTTAATAAAAACAAGAAGAGACACCAAGCTTGGTGAGGGAATGCATCATCGCGGGGCAAACAATGGGCAGTGTCCGTAACTGAGCCTAGCATGGCCTTCAGTTAAATACCTCTTACAGGAACAAAAGGCAGTACACAGCTGTTTTCACACCTTTGGTCCCCCCCACCCCAAAGAAAGTTTCACACTCCCTTGCTACCTCTTACAGTGGAGAAAGAGACAAAAGACCCCCCCCACCCACTCTGGGTCCTTTGTGTGTGAATGCTTCCCTCCAACTTCCTGACATACCATCTGTTACCAGTATGAGTGTGAGAGACATGCTAAAATCCAGCGGCACCAAGGTATTATACAATAAAATAATGTGATTATACATAAATAAAAGAAATTCTTCTGCAAAAGTCATTTATAACGTGCAGATGTTTCATGTCTTTTTATTAACAGTCTCATTACTGACTGGTTAGTGGACTTCCCCGCATGCCACTCAAGTGTGCTTCAAGTCCACCGCATTGTAAGGTGTTAGGTTGTGTGGTCTACGGATCTGGGTTCAGACTCCAGGCTCCTCATACATGTGGGTTGAAACCCTATTGCTGCAATAAGATTTTAACCAGGGCAGGCAGATGCTATTGTATCCAAAAACATTCAGGCAAGTATTAAACATGTTCTTCTACAACAGTAAGAGCATTACTGAATGTTCTGGGCATCTAGTTTGTGTTGCACTTTTTCAATTTTTACTGTCTAGATTTTTGCGATGAGGTTCTTGGTCGCAATGGTAGCATGACCGAGCGGTCTAAGGTGCTGGATTAAGGCTCCAGTCTCTTCGGAGGCGTGGGTTCGAATCCCACTGCTGCCATAGTGTTCTAGCGGCAATGTTCTTTTCGTTTTGGCTCCATCCCCTGCCAATAAATTGTAAGGGCTGCAGTGGAAATCAAATCTTTTATAGAATGTCTGTCAAGTCCAAACATGCAGGAATCTCATCCAGAGCAATTCTTCCAAACCATATTAGTCATGGTGCTGTAAAGTCGTTTACGACTTGCATGTATTTCGTGTCTTTTTATTCACGGTGTCATCGCTGACTAGTTAGTGGACTTCCCCGCATGCCACTCAAGTGTGCTTCAAGTCCAGTCCACTCCCTTGTAAAGTGCTTTTGATCAGAACCTGCAACCGCTGGAGAACTGATTAAGGTGCTGCTATGTTGGTCTCACCAAGGCTGCAGAGTGAGAAGACTGTCCTTGACTTCATGACAGTGGAGCACTCCCATATAGTCTAGCGATGAGAATTCCTGGTTCTCACCCAGGAACACGGCAGTGACAGTGGCGCACTACTTAACCAGTCCCATATGGTCTAGCGGTTAGGATTCCTGGTTTTCACCCAGGCGGTCCGGGTTCAACTCCCGGTATGGGAACATGTCTTTAATGTGGCCCAAAGCCAATGTGTTCTTTGCGTTAATCCTGGCTGAAGTCAATCGTCAGGCAAAGCAACAAACCTCTGGCTAAGCACATGGTATAAAACAGCCAACTGTTCAGATCAGGACTCTACAGTCCAGTAACTTTCAATGATAAAGATGTACACATCCTGGACAAGCAGGGGAGTCTAGGTGGCTGTCTATGTGGAAAGCAAACGGTTTAAAAACCAAGGGAGGGGAAATTAAGGGTTCATCTTACAATGCTTGACTCTCTGTGAATGGTAATCCTGCCTGTTGATCAGTGGTTATGACAAGTTGCGTATCGACAATGATGAAACTGAGCCAAGAGCCCATTGTTAATCAGGGATGATGAACAGTTTGGGGTATTATGTACATGTACTGTTTACAAAGTTGGGGAGACTCGTTCCACTTTGTATTGCACATTTTCAAGCTCTAATATTTCGCTGCTGTATCGGTAGTGTGGTTGTGTCGTCTACGGATCTGGGTGAAGAGTCCAGTCTCCTCACACATGTGGGTTGAAATTCCATTGCTGCAATAAGATTTTAACCAGAATAGGCAGATATTTTTGTATCCAAAAAGTATTAAACATGTTTTTCTACAACAGTAAGAGCATTACTGAATGTTCTGGGGTTCTATTTTGTGTTGCACTTTTTCAATTTTTACTGTCTAGATTTTTGCAATGAGCTTCTTACTCGCAATGATAGCATGACCGAGCGGTCTAAGGTGCTGGATTTAGGCTCCAGTCTCTTCGGGGGCGTGGGTTCGAATCCCACTGCTGCCATACTCTTCAGATTCTTTTTGTGTTTGTCCCATGTCTTACCAATAAATTCTACGGGATGCAGTGGAAATCAAATCTGTTACAGAATGTCTGTCAAGTGCAAACATGCAGGAATGTCATCAAGAGCAATTCTTCCAAACCACTTTAGTCAGGGTGCTGTTAAGTGTTGTGGAAGTTGTCCATTCAATAAAGCCTGCAGACAAGCGGTGATCGGTAGCTAGCATTCTTTAATAAAAACAAGAACAGACACCAAGCTTGGTGAGGGAATGCATCATCGCGGGGCAAACAATGGGCAGTGTCCGTAACTGAGCCTAGCATGGCCTTCAGTTAAATACCTCTTACAGGAACAAAAGGCAGTACACAGCTGTTTTCACACCTTTGGTCCCCCCCACCCCCAAAGAAAGTTTCACACTCCCTTGCTACCTCTTACAGTGGAGAAAGAGACAAAAGACTCCCCCCACCCACTCTGGGTCCTTTGTGTGTGAATGCTTCCCTCCAACTTCCTGACATACCATCTGTTACCAGTATGAGTGTGAGAGACATGCTAAAATCCAGCGGCACCAAGGTATTATAAAATAATGTGATTATACATAAATAAAAGAAATTCTTCTGCAAAAGTCATTTATAACGTGCAGATGTTTCATGTCTTTTTATTAACAGTCTCATTACTGACTGGTTAGTGGACTTCCCCGCATGCCACTCAAGTGTGCTTCAAGTCCACCGCATTGTAAGGTGTTAGGTTGTGTGGTCTACGGATCTGGGTTCAGACTCCAGGCTCCTCATACATGTGGGTTGAAACCCTATTGCTGCAATAAGATTTTAACCAGGGCAGGCAGATGCTATTGTATCCAAAAACATTCAGGCAAGTATTAAACATGTTCTTCTACAACAGTAAGAGCATTACTGAATGTTCTGGGCATCTAGTTTGTGTTGCACTTTTTCAATTTTTACTGTCTAGATTTTTGCGATGAGGTTCTTGGTCGCAATGGTAGCATGACCGAGCGGTCTAAGGTACTGGATTAAGGCTCCAGTCTCTTCGGAGGCGTGGGTTCGAATCCCACTGCTGCCATAGTGTTCTAGCGGCAATGTTCTTTTCGTTTTGGCTCCATCCCCTGCCAATAAATTGTAAGGGCTGCAGTGGAAATCAAATCTTTTATAGAATGTCTGTCAAGTCCAAACATGCAGGAATCTCATCCAGAGCAATTCTTCCAAACCATATTAGTCATGGTGCTGTAAAGTCGTTTACGACTTGCATGTATTTCGTGTCTTTTTATTCACGGTGTCATCGCTGACTAGTTAGTGGACTTCCCCGCATGCCACTCAAGTGTGCTTCAAGTCCAGTCCACTCCCTTGTAAAGTGCTTTTGATCAGAACCTGCAACCGCTGGAGAACTGATTAAGGTGCTGCTATGTTGGTCTCACCAAGGCTGCAGAGTGAGAAGACTGTCCTTGACTTCATGACAGTGGAGCACTCCCATATAGTCTAGCGATGAGAATTCCTGGTTCTCACCCAGGAACACGGCAGTGACAGTGGCGCACTACTTAACCAGTCCCATATGGTCTAGCGGTTAGGATTCCTGGTTTTCACCCAGGCGGTCCGGGTTCAACTCCCCGTATGGGAACATGTCTTTAATGTGGCCCAAACCCAGATAGCAAGACGACATTGAATCTATGTTGATTTTTCATCCAAACCGTCGTATATGGTCGGGGTTGAAATGCCAATGTTGTAACAACATTGAAATACTGTGGTAAACCGACGGTCTTACTATAGAGACGTTGTAACGATGTTGATTCACCGTTGTTTTTTTGTCATTGATATTTGATCTATTTATAGTCGACCAGGTGACAACAACAACGTTGAGAAAACGTCTATTTATAGTTGACGATCATTCGGCTCCGGTCACCATCAAAAACCATCGATTTGTAGTTGAGCATTAAATTGCATTGCAACTGATCAGGTATAAAGTACCAGAGAAAGTAGATTTATTGTTCATTTGTTATCAATGACTTGGTCTAGTTCACCAGCTTTAAAAAATCGTGTCTACGTGCAATTTATGTATAGTTGACCGAAATTAAAGCAGCGATCACTTGGACTATTCCGCAGCACCCCTCTCACATTGGTACATCCCCCCGGTATTCATTGTCTTCTACAGTAGAGCGGGACATTTGATTTACTCTCAGCGGAATTGACCGGAGGAGGCATCAGGTCATGCACTGCACTGGCCTGCACCACGATTAGTATAAGGTAAGAATGAATGATTTTTTTTTTCCTACTCGTTATTTCCATGTTTGCATTTGAATAACAGTAAAAAACTCGTTAATGTTGTACATTAACGAGTTTTTTACTGTTATTTACGAGCCGGAAATTGTGTCTACTTCTTACAATCCGGCAACAAATAAATTGCCCTAACATTTTCGTTTCATAATTTCTTCGTTATATTGCCTTACAAAGCTAGCTTTAACGCTTCGAGTTTTCCTTTGTTCTTGCCGTGGCCTCGGCGCTTGACCCAGACTTTCGCTCTGTAGTTGCTTAGTACTACAAAAAATTCTAAATCTGTGATATATGATTGATAAACGTAAAGTTAACTGTATAAACGTGTTCAATGACTTTGTTACTTTTGATGATTGGAGAGCACCCGCTTCCATTCGGAAACGAAAACTTTAGACTCAGTTTGAATGCTCACGCGGCATGCTCACGTGACTGTACGTTGCACGGTCACCTAACTTTACGTTGCACGCGTACATGACTTTCTGTTTGTGCCTTGAATAATGAATAAGGCTACGTCCACACGTACCAGCGTATTTTTGAAACCGCTGGTTTTTCTATGCGTTTGCACCTTTTGTCCACACGTAATGTATGTCTGGCCGTACATTGTGTTTGTATTTCCAGGCACATTTCACGAAGCAGAACGCAGTCTTCAGAGATATCCACGTGAACGCTGTGATACGTCTGACCTTAAGTCCGAAAAAGAAAACCCGGACCAGTCTTAAAAGAAAGCACAAGTAAAACCTTTTTATTCACAAACATATCTTTGATTGTTAAGAATTTATGATCTTGTCTTTTATACATATCTGTGGTGCTTGCATACTGCAATATCACCACATAATATAGTCCAAAAAGTGGAAGTTTGTAAACTTTTTAAAAATGCAAAGTCGTGTACACTTGTGCACTTCAAAAATTCATTGTATACTGTACCTTCTTGCACGTCTCTGTTTCCTGTGTGTGTTGTTAGAAATCAAACTAACTTTAGGAAACAATATGCCAAAAGCATATTTACAATTACTTAAGACCGTTTTTAATTTCTTTTCTTTAGACCAAATCCCCTGTACACATATACGGACTCAGAGGATGAGCAGCCTACAAAAAAACGGTTTCCCCAGGCCCCTCGAGTGAAAATACCAGGTAATAAAATACTGTCTAGTGTCTGTGTACATATCTGTGTCTGACACGAGGAAACTTTTTTGACAAGTTGTCTGTATTCTTAAATACTTAAAAAATTATCTTTTTCTAAACAGCCCTCATCACTCCAGTCTGCCCCCCAGCCCACTGATAGCAACCATCATAATGCCCCACCCAGCTTCCGGCACCTTTCGCCACTCCGGCACAAGCCGACACAGCTTTGCGATCTCGCCAGCATGCAGAGTCTGATGTCTTCCCTATAGATGGTATGCTTTTAAAAAAGTTTTAAAGCTGCATCACAATGTCATTGTACTCTTATCTAAAAAAAAAAACAATTTATACTCCTGAATGTCATCTTGTTGTGATTTTTTTTTTTTCTTGTAGATTCCAGAGACTCTGTGAGGCCACTATTACAAGGCAAGTTTGAAAATCTTGGAATTTCACAGTTTACATGATATGACAAATATATGTGACAGGCAAAAACTAGTAAACACTTTTAGCAGTTACAAGAACTAACAAATGAATATCCAACAAAAGGGAATAGAAATACATTGTACTGCCAATACTTTGGTTTATTCTTTGTATGACTTGAAAATCAGGCTTTAGGGAAAACTAAATGACATGTTTCTATCATCAATTACATGAAGTAAACACACAAGCACTTGCATACACATTTAAGACATGAGACACGCTAATTCCATCTCATAAAATGTGTCTATAGGTGAGACGCTTTGCGTTGATTGGTGCTGCTGGACCACACTGGAGGTGCGAGTCCGCTGTGTAATGGTTTATGCCATTACAAAGGAGCTGGCCTCTGTACTCAACTGGGCAGGGAAAAAACCAAGGACCAGACAAAGCAAAAAAGGGCATTTAAAGAGACAGCGCTGTGCAGATGCATATTTGGTAAGTTTTAACATTTATTGTAGTTTTATGAGCCTAAAGTGAACAATAAAGGGATCAATTGATGTGCTGGGTGCGTTTCACATTTCCTATGTCTGTTTTTTGCTATATTACTTTGTCTTTCTTAATGACAAGACTTTCATGTCCGGTTAATCTGGAGATGGAGTCTTTGGTCTTCGGCTTGTTTTGTCCTCGGGTTGTACACTTTGTACAGCCCGAGGACCCATGTTTTCTTTTTTTTTTTTTTTTTTTTGTAAAGGATACACGGCACACCATGCTAAGACATATCACATTTTCAGCTTATAGCTCTTTGGGAATCAAATGCGGCAGTTTGCTGATTTCCGCCTGGTGACTTTCATGTTTATCAGCCTAGGAGTTTACATACTTTCTCCCTGCTGAAGACAATTAACAAGAGCTTATTCATGTGCTCTAATTCCCTTTTTTTGTCTTTGTTTTTTTTGTGTGTGTGTCTATTTTTGTCCTAGATGGCCTGGCGCAGCAGGTAGGGGCGAACTCTATGTCTGAGTTGGTCTTTGCTCAAGCAGTCCAGAAATGGCTCAGATATGCTCCAGATCGTACGGGTGGCGCACAGGACGCACATCATCCATCCCCATCCCGGAGTAAATAATAAAAAGTGACGTGAAACATAGAAATGTAAATAGGAAACTTTGTCTTTTAATAAAGTATTTTGCAAATGATACATGTCTATTGACCTTTTTTGTTTTTTTGTTTTTTTTCAATAAAAAGCAACTGTACGAAAGAGGTGGAAAATCAATACCATAGCTCAACAGTGTTTCAATATCAGAATCTGACATTGTTTCAATGTCAACAGTGTTAGAAAATATAACATAGAATCAATGTCAGGTTTCAACATTGATTCAACATCAAAACCTGACGTTGTTTCAACGTTAAAAATGGGTGCAAGAGTGATGTTGGGTCAACGTCACACTTCAACGTTGCTTCAATGACGTCGCCTGATATTGACTCAACATTGTTTCAATGTTTCCTTGCTATCTGGGAGCCAATGTGTTCTTTGCGTTAATCCTGGCTGAAGTCAACCGTCAGGCAAAGCAACAAACCTCTGGCTAAGCACATGGTATAAAACAGCCAACTGTTCAGATCAGGACTCTACAGTCCAGTAACTTTCAATGATGAAGATGTACACATCCTGGACAAGCAGGGGAGTCTAGGTGGCTGTCTATGTGGAAAGCAAACGGTTTAAAAACCAAGGGAGGGGGAATTAAGGGTTCATCTTTCACCATCTTACAATGCTTGACTCTCTGTGAATGGTAATCCTGCCTGTTGATCAGTGGTTATGACAAGTTGCGTATCGACAATGATGAAACTGAGCCAAGAGCCCATTGTTAATCAGGGTTGATGAACAGTTTGGGGTATTATGTACATGTACTGTTTATAAAGTTGGGGAGACTCGTTCCACTTTGTATTGCACATTTTCAAGCTCTAATATTTCGCTGCTGTATCGGTAGTGTGGTTGTGTCGTCTACGGATCTGGGTGAAGAGTCCAGTCTCCTCACACATGTGGGTTGAAATCCCATTGCTGCAATAAGATTTTAACCAGAATAGGCAGATATTTTTGTATCCAAAAAGTATTAAACATGTTTTTCTACAACAGTAAGAGCATTACTGAATGTTCTGGGGTTCTATTTTGTGTTGCACTTTTTCAATTTTTACTGTCTAGATTTTTGCAATGAGCTTCTTACTCGCAATGGTAGCATGACCGAGCGGTCTAAGGTGCTGGATTTAGGCTCCAGTCTCTTCGGGGGCGTGGGTTTGAATCCCACTGTTGCCATGCTCTTCAGATTCTTTTTGTGTTTGTCCCATGCCTTACCAATAAATTCTACGGGATGCAGTGGAAATCAAATCTGTTACAGAATGTCTGTCAAGTGCAAACATGCAGGAATGTTATCAAGAGCAATTCTTCCAAACCACTTTAGTCAGGGTGCTGTTAAGTGTTGTGGAAGTTGTCCATTCAATAAAGCCTGCAGACAAGCGGTGATCGGTAGCTAGCATTCTTTAATAAAAACAAGAAGAGACACCAAGCTTGGTGAGGGAATGCATCATCGCGGGGCAAACAATGGGCAGTGTCCGTAACTGAGCCTAGCATGGCCTTCAGTTAAATACCTCTTACAGGAACAAAAGGCAGTACACAGCTGTTTCACACCTTTGGTCCCCCCCACCCCCAAAGAAAGTTTCACACTCCCTTGCTACCTCTTACAGTGGAGAAAGAGACAAAAGACTCCCCCCACCCACTCTGGGTCCTTTGTGTGTGAATGCTTCCCTCCAACTTCCTGACATACCATCTGTTACCAGTATGAGTGTGAGAGACATGCTAAAATCCAGCGGCACCAAGGTATTATACAATAAAATAATGTGATTATACATAAATAAAAGAAATTCTTCTGCAAAAGTCATTTATAACGTGCAGATGTTTCATGTCTTTTTATTAACAGTCTCATTACTGACTGGTTAGTGGACTTCCCCGCATGCCACTCAAGTGTGCTTCAAGTCCACCGCATTGTAAGGTGTTAGGTTGTGTGGTCTACGGATCTGGGTTCAGACTCCAGGCTCCTCATACATGTGGGTTGAAACCCTATTGCTGCAATAAGATTTTAACCAGGGCAGGCAGATGCTATTGTATCCAAAAACATTCAGGCAAGTATTAAACATGTTCTTCTACAACAGTAAGAGCATTACTGAATGTTCTGGGCATCTAGTTTGTGTTGCACTTTTTCAATTTTTACTGTCTAGATTTTTGCGATGAGGTTCTTGGTCGCAATGGTAGCATGACCGAGCGGTCTAAGGTGCTGGATTAAGGCTCCAGTCTCTTCGAGGCGTGGGTTCGAATCCCACTGCTGCCATAGTGTTCTAGCGGCAATGTTCTTTCGTTTTGGCTCCATCCCCTGCCAATAAATTGTAAGGGCTGCAGTGGAAATCAAATCTTTTATAGAATGTCTGTCAAGTCCAAACATGCAGGAATCTCATCCAGAGCAATTCTTCCAAACCATATTAGTCATGGTGCTGTAAAGTCGTTTACGACTTGCATGTATTTCGTGTCTTTTTATTCACGGTGTCATCGCTGACTAGTTAGTGGACTTCCCCGCATGCCACTCAAGTGTGCTTCAAGTCCAGTCCACTCCCTTGTAAAGTGCTTTTGATCAGAACCTGCAACCGCTGGAGAACTGATTAAGGTGCTGCTATGTTGGTCTCACCAAGGCTGCAGAGTGAGAAGACTGTCCTTGACTTCATGACAGTGGAGCACTCCCATATAGTCTAGCGATGAGAATTCCTGGTTCTCACCCAGGAACACGGCAGTGACAGTGGCGCACTACTTAACCAGTCCCATATGGTCTAGCGGTTAGGATTCCTGGTTTTCACCCAGGCGGTCCGGGTTCAACTCCCGGTATGGGAACATGTCTTTAATGTGGCCCAAAGCCAATGTGTTCTTTGCGTTAATCCTGGCTGAAGTCAACCATCAGGCAAAGCAGCAAACCTCTGGCTAAGCACATGGTATAAAACAGCCAACTGTTCAGATCAGGACTCTACAGTCCAGTAACTTTCAATGATGAAGATGTACACATCCTGGACAAGCAGGGGAGTCTAGGTGGCTGTCTATGTGGAAAGCAAACGGTTTAAAAACCAAGGGAGGGGGAATTAAGGGTTCATCTTTCACCATCTTACAATGCTTGACTCTCTGTGAATGGTAATCCTGCCTGTTGATCAGTGGTTATGACAAGTTGCATATCGACAATGATGAAACTGAGC